>NW_028294811.1:0-109000 GCF_964341445.2 Mesoplodon mirus | reverse complement strand
ATTTGAACATTTCTGTCAAGTGGACCATTTCCTAGCTCCTAAAGTTTACCAACACTGACACAAGAGGAAATCATTTAAGGTCATCATGTCTGCCCTTGGCATTCTCGGAACGCCCTGGCCTCAGAATGCAGCCTCTGTAGTCCATGGTAACCTGCGGAGAGGGGTCGGGGCTGAGGGAGGTTGGAACACTGCCCTCACTGAGGGAGTGGGTGTGGCCATCTCTGCTGTGACTGAACAAAGGGCAGGGGAGCAGGGGGCCCAGGGCAGGGCCCTCAGAGCCCGGCAGGCCCAGTGGAGTGTCACAAGTTTTTAGGCCCAAGCCAAAGGGCGCCTTCTTTGTCTGCACAGCTGCCCAAACTCTCACCTTTCCACTCAGGCCGCCCTCTTACTTGAAGTGTGTGGAACGTGTCCGTGCAGTATACCGTGCTGCGCAGCTAAGCATAGGTCTGGGCATCGTAGCTTCCTGCAAGGTGACCGAAGTTCGCAGGCAGATGGGACCCTGGGACACACGCGGAGGGGCTCCTGCCCGGGTCACACTCCGCCCACGGCCCCTGCCCCAGATCGGGGGCCGCAAAGCAGCCCTGTCTGAGTCCCCTGCCTCTAGAGGGAGTATTGGACCAACACTTGTAGAAAACGGAGCCCTTGCGGGCCACTCGTTGGAGGGACACAAATAAATCTTTGCCGACTTTTTGCTGAAACTTACGAGCGTTCATACCTAAGCCTCTTAAAAGGTCAGCTGTTTAGCTAAACATGAGCTCATGGTCTAAATTTACACAATAATGAAGAAAGCAGCTACAAGAGGAGACAATCAGCCAAAACCATCAATACCAGAATTAGATTCCCAAGGCCATCCATCAGATGAAGGAATAATCGGGTGCAAGGCAGAAAATATACATAAAACTGGAACTGTAACAAGGCACAAGTATGTTTTAGAAGACTGGTAGGATCTCTAAAACATTTTTCAAGGACATGTCATTGATAAAGCTAAATACTCCAAGGTTGTGTAATACAACAGATTAATCATTGAGAAGAGTGAAATTATGCTGTTTTGAAAACTATGGCAGGTCAGATTTTCTGCCTAATTATATAAGAAGATTTCTCTAAAAAATACACATTATTTCAAAGACTTATTGGCTGTGAAATAAGTTAAGGGTATTTCAAATTGCTTGTCTGCAAAGAAAGGTGAGATGTAGGGAATCACAGAAAGTCGAGGGGAAAATAGGTTAATATATACATTGCTGTATGGTGAACTAAGCCTTAGGCCAGCAACAATGGAGAGGACCTGACCCTTAGACACGAACAAGTAAGCTGGAATCTTCAAAAGTTCAAATCTTTATAAGTAAAAAGATTTATTAAAATGAATAACCAAGTGTTTTAATTGACATCAGAAGATGAAAACAATAAACCCTGAGAACATAGAGAAAAGATAAATAAAGATATGAGCAGAACTTAATACAACAGAAAACGTATAAAATTGAGGTGATTTAGTAAGTCCAAAGAATCTTCTTTGAAAAGAATTACAAGACACAATTTGATTAAGGAAAACAAAAACATAAGTAAAGAATATACAGAAAGAGTCAGGACAATGTTAGAGCAGAGAATATATGAAATGCCAGTAAATTTGAACATTTCTGTCAAGTGGACCATTTCCTAGCTCCTAAAGTTTACCAACACTGACACAAGAGGAAATCATTTAAGGTCATCATGTCTGCCCTTGGCATTCTCGGAATGCCCTGGCCTCAGAATGCAGCCTCTGTAGTCCATGGTAACCTGCGGAGAGGGGGCGGGGCTGAGGGAGGTTGGAACACTGCCCTCACTGAGGGAGTGGGTGTGGCCATCTCTGCTGTGACTGAACAAAGGGCAGGGGAGCAGGGGGCCCAGGCCAGGGCCCTCAGAGCACGGCAGGCCCAGTGGAGTGTCACACGCTTTTAGGCCCAGGCCAAAGGGTGCCTTCTTTGTCTGCACAGCTGCCCAAACTCTCACCTTTCCACTCAGGCCGCCCTCTTACTTGAAGTGTGTGTGGAACGTGTCCGTGCAGTATACCGTGCTGCGCAGCTAAGCATAGGTCTGGGCATCGTAGCTTCCTGCCAGGTGACCGAAGTTCGCAGGCAGATGGGTCCCTGGGACACACGCGGAGAGGCTCCTGGCCGGGTCACAGGCCGCCCACTGCCCCTGCCACAGATCGGGAGCCGCAAAGCAGCCCTGTCTGAGTCCCCTGCCTCTAGAGGGAGTATTGGACCAACACTTGTAGAAAACGGGGTCCTTGCGGGCCACTCATTGGAGGGACACAAATAAATCTTTGCCGACTTTCTGCTGAAACTTACGAGCGTTCACACCTAAGCCTCTTACAAGGTCAGCTGTTTAGCTAAACATGAGCTCATGATCTAAATTTACACAATATTGAAGAAAGCAGCTACAAGGGGAGACAATCAGCCAAAACCATCAATACCAGTATTAGATTCCCAAGGCCATCCATCAGATGTAGGAATAATCGGGTGCAAGGCAGAAAATATACATAAAACTGGAACTGAAACAAGGCACAAGGATGTTTTCAAAGACTGGTAGGATCTCTAAAACATTTTTCAAGGACATGTCATTGATAAAGCTAAATACTCCAAGATTGTGTAATACAACAGATTAATCATTGAGAAGAGTGAAATTATGCTGTTTTGAAAACTATGGCAGGTCAGATTTTCTGCCTAATTATATAAGAAGATTTCTCTAAAAAATACACATTATTTCAAAGACTTATTGGCTGTGAAATAAGTTAAGGGTATTTCAAATGGCTTGTCTGCAAAGAAAGGTGAGATGTAGGGAATCACAGAAAGTCGAGGGGAAAATAGGTCAATATATACATTGCTGTATGGTGAACTAAGCCTTAGGCCAGCAACAATGGAGAGGACCTGACCCTTAGACACGTACAAGTAAGCTGGAATCTTCAAAAGTTCAAATCTTTATAAGTAAAAAGATTTATTAAAATGAATAACCAAGTGTTTTAATTGACATCAGAAGATCAAAACAATAAACCCTGAGAACATAGAGAAAAGATAAATAAAGATATGAGCAGAACTTAATACAACAGAAAACGTATAAAATTGAGGTGATTTAGTAAGTCCAAAGAATCTTCTTTGAAAAGATTTAAAAGACACACTTTGATTAAGGAAAACGAAAACATAAGTAAAGAATATACAGAAAGAGTCAGGACAATGTTAGAGCAGAGAATATATGAAATGCCAGTAAATTTGAACATTTCTGTCAAGTGGACCATTTCCTAGCTCCTAAAGTTTACCAACACTGACACAAGAGGAAATCATTTAAGGTCATCATGTCTGCCCTTGGCATTCTCGGAACGCCCTGGCCTCAGAATGCAGCCTCTGTAGTCCATGGTAACCTGCGGAGAGGGGTCGGGGCTGAGGGAGGTTGGAACACTGCCCTCACTGAGGGAGTGGGTGTGGCCATCTCTGCTGTGACTGAACAAAGGGCAGGGGAGCAGGGGGCCCAGGGCAGGGCCCTCAGAGCCCGGCAGGCCCAGTGGAGTGTCACAAGCTTTTAGGCCCAGGCCAAAGGGCGCCTTCTTTGTCTGCACAGCTGCCCAAACTCTCACCTTTCCACTCAGGCCGCCCTCTTACTTGAAGTGTGTGTGGAACGTGTCTGCGCAGTACACCGCGCTGCACAGCTAAGCATAGGTCTGGGCATCGTAGCTTCCTGCCAGGTGACCGAAGTTCGCAGGCAGATGGGTCCCTGGGACACACGCGGAGAGGCTCCTGCACGGGTCACAGGCCGCCCACTGCCCCTGCCACAGATCGGGAGCCGCAAAGCAGCCCTGTCTGAGTCCCCTGGCTCTAGAGGGAGTATTGGACCAACACTTGTAGAAAACGGGGTCCTTGCGGGCCACTCATTGGAGGGACACAAATAAATCTTTGCCGACTTTCTGCTGAAACTTACGAGCGTTCACACCTAAGCCTCTTACAAGGTCAGCTGTTTAGCTAAACATGAGCTCATGATCTAAATTTACACAATATTGAAGAAAGCAGCTACAAGGGGAGACAATCAGCCAAAACCATCAATACCAGAATTAGATTCCCAAGGCCATCCATCAGATGTAGGAATAATCGGGTGCAAGGCAGAAAATATACATAAAACTGGAACTGAAACAAGGCACAAGGATGTTTTCAAAGACTGGTAGGATCTCTAAAACATTTTTCAAGGACATGTCATTGATAAAGCTAAATACTCCAAGGTTGTGTAATACAACAGATTAATCATTGAGAAGAGTGAAATTATGCTGTTTTGAAAACTATGGCAGGTCAGATTTTCTGCCTAATTATATAAGAAGATTTCTCTAAAAAATACACATTATTTCAAAGACTTATTGGCTGTGAAATAAGTTAAGGGTATTTCAAATGGCTTGTCTGCAAAGAAAGGTGAGATGTAGGGAATCACAGAAAGTCGAGGGGAAAATAGGTCAATATATACATTGCTGTATGGTGAACTAAGCCTTAGGCCAGCAACAATGGAGAGGACCTGACCCTTAGACACGTACAAGTAAGCTGGAATCTTCAAAAGTTCAAATCTTTATAAGTAAAAAGATTTATTAAAATGAATAACCAAGTGTTTTAATTGACATCAGAAGATGAAAACAATAAACCCTGAGAACATAGAGAAAAGATAAATAAAGATATGAGCAGAACTTAATACAACAGAAAACGTATAAAATTGAGGTGATTTAGTAAGTCCAAAGAATCTTCTTTGAAAAGATTTAAAAGACACACTTTGATTAAGGAAAACCAAAACATAAGTAAAGAATATACAGAAAGAGTCAGGACAATGTTAGAGCAGAGAATATATGAAATGCCAGTAAATTTGAACATTTCTGTCAAGTGGACCATTTCCTAGCTCCTAAAGTTTACCAACACTGACACAAGAGGAAATCATTTAAGGTCATCATGTCTGCCCTTGGCAATCTCGGAACGCCCTGGCCTCAGAATGCAGCCTCTGTAGTCCATGGTAACCTGCGGAGAGGGGTCGGGGCTGAGGGAGGTTGGAACACTGCCCTCACTGAGGGAGTGGGTGTGGCCATCTCTGCTGTGACTGAACAAAGGGCAGGGGAGCAGGGGGCCCAGGGCAGGGCCCTCAGAGCCCGGCAGGCCCAGTGGAGTGTCACAAGCTTTTAGGCCCAGGCCAAAGGGCGCCTTCTTTGTCTGCACAGCTGCCCAAACTCTCACCTTTCCACTCAGGCCGCCCTCTTACTTGAAGTGTGTTTGGAACGTGTCCGCGCAGTATACCGCGCTGCACAGCTAAGCATAGGTCTGGGCATCGTAGCTTCCTGCCAAGTGACCGAAGTTCGCAGGCAGATGGGTCCCTGGGACACACGCGGAGGGGCTCCTGCCCGGGTCACAGGCCGCCCACTGCCCCTGCCCCAGATCGGGGGCCGCAAATCAGCCCTGTCTGAGTCCCCTGCCTCTAGAGGGAGTATTGGAGCAACACTTGTAGAAAACGGGGTCCTTGCGGGCCACTCATTGGAGGGACACAAATAAATCTTTGCCGACTTTCTGCTGAAACTTATGAGCGTTCACACCTAAGCCTCTTACAAGGTCAGCTGTTTAGCTAAACATGAGCTCATGATCTAAATTTACACAATATTGAAGAAAGCAGCTACAAGGGGAGACAATCAGCCAAAACCATCAATACCAGAATTAGATTCCCAAGGCCATCCATCAGATGTAGGAATAATCGGGTGCAAGGCAGAAAATATACATAAAACTGGAACTGAAACAAGGCACAAGGATGTTTTCAAAGACTGGTAGGATCTCTAAAACATTTTTCAAGGATATGTCATTGATAAAGCTAAATACTCCAAGGTTGTGTAATACAACAGATTAATCATTGAGAAGAGTGAAATTATGCTGTTTTGAAAACTATGGCAGGTCAGATTTTCTGCCTAATTATATAAGAAGATTTCTCTAAAAAATACACATTATTTCAAAGACTTATTGGCTGTGAAATAAGTTAAGGGTATTTCAAATGGCTTGTCTGCAAAGAAAGGTGAGATGTAGGGAATCACAGAAAGTCGAGGGGAAAATAGGTCAACATATACATTGCTGTATGGTGAACTAAGCCTTAGGCCAGCAACAATGGAGTGGACCTGACCCTTAGACACGAACAAGTAAGCTGGAATCTTCAAAAGTTCAAATCTTTATAAGTAAAAAGATTTATTAAAATCAATAACCAAGTGTTTTAATTGACATCAGAAGATGAAAACAATAAACCCTGAGAACATGGAGAAAAGATAAATAAAGATATGAGCAGAACTTAATACAACAGAAAACGTATAAAATTGAGGTGATTTAGTAAGTCCAAAGAATCTTCTTTGAAAAGAATTAAAAGACACACTTTGATTAAGGAAAACCAAAACATAAGTAAAGAATATACAGAAAGAGTCAGGACAATGTTAGAGCAGAGAATATATGAAATGCCAGTAAATTTGAACATTTCTGTAAAGTGGACCATTACCTAGCTCCTAAAGTTTACCAACACTGACACAAGAGGAAATCATTTAAGGTCATCATGTCTACCCTTGGCATTCCCGGAACGCCCTGGCCTCAGAATGCAGCCTCTGTAGTCCATGGTAACCTGCGGAGAGGGGGCGGGGCTGAGGGAGGTTGGAACACTGCTCTCACTGAGGGAGTGGGTGTGGCCACTTCTGCTGTGACTGAACAAAGGGCAGGGAAGCAGGGGGCCCAGGGCAGGGACCTCAGAGCCCGGCAGGCCCAGTGGAGTGTCACAAGCTTTTTGGCCCAGGCAAATGGGCGCCTTCTTTGTCTGCACAGCTGCCCAAATTCTCACCTTTCCACTGAGGCCGCCCTCTTACTTGAAGTGTGTGTGGAACGTGTCCGCGCAGTATACCGCGCTGCACAGCTAAGCATAGGTCTGGGCATCGTAGCTTCCTGCCAGGTGACCGAAGTTCGCAGGCAGATGGGTCCCTGGGACACACGCGGAGAGGCTCCTGCCCGGGTCACAGGCCGCCCACTGCCCCTGCCCCAGATCGGGAGCCGCAAAGCAGCCCTGTCTGAGTCCCCTGCCTCTAGAGGGAGTATTGGACCAACACTTGTAGAAAACGGGGTCCTTGCGGGCCACTCATTGGAGGGACACAAATAAATCTTTGCCGACTTTCTGCTGAAACTTATGAGCGTTCACACCTAAGCCTCTTACAAGGTCAGCTGTTTAGCTAAACATGAGCTCATGATCTAAATTTACACAATATTGAAGAAAGCAGCTACAAGGGGAGACAATCAGCCAAAACCATCAATACCAGAATTAGATTCCCAAGGCCATCCATCAGATGTAGGAATAATCGGGTGCAAGGCAGAAAATATACATAAAACTGGAACTGAAACAAGGCACAAGGATGTTTTCAAAGACTGGTAGGATCTCTAAAACATTTTTCAAGGACATGTCATTGATAAAGCTAAATACTCCAAGGTTGTGTAATACAACAGATTAATCATTGAGAAGAGTGAAATTATGCTGTTTTGAAAACTATGGCAGGTCAGATTTTCTGCCTAATTATATAAGAAGATTTCTCTAAAAAATACACATTATTTCAAAGACTTATTGGCTGTGAAATAAGTTAAGGGTATTTCAAATGGCTTGTCTGCAAAGAAAGGTGAGATGTAGGGAATCACAGAAAGTCGAGGGGAAAATAGGTCAATATATACATTGCTGTATGGTGAACTAAGCCTTAGGCCAGCAACAATGGAGAGGACGTGACCCTTAGACACGTACAAGTAAGCTGGAATCTTCAAAAGTTCAAATCTTTATAAGTAAAAAGATTTATTAAAATGAATAACCAAGTGTTTTAATTGACATCAGAAGATGAAAACAATAAACCCTGAGAACATACAGAAAAGATAAATAAAGATATGAGCAGAACTTAATACAACAGAAAACGTATAAAATTGAGGTGATTTAGTAAGTCCAAAGAATCTTCTTTGAAAAGATTTAAAAGACACACTTTGATTAAGGAAAACCAAAACATAAGTAAAGAATATACAGAAAGAGTCAGGACAATGTTAGAGCAGAGAATATATGAAATGCCAGTAAATTTGAACATTTCTGTCAAGTGGACCATTTCCTAGCTCCTAAAGTTTACCAACACTGACACAAGAGGAAATCATTTAAGGTCATCATGTCTGCCCTTGGCAATCTCGGAACGCCCTGGCCTCAGAATGCAGCCTCTGTAGTCCATGGTAACCTGCGGAGAGGGGTCGGGGCTGAGGGAGGTTGGAACACTGCCCTCACTGAGGGAGTGGGTGTGGCCATCTCTGCTGTGACTGAACAAAGGGCAGGGGAGCAGGGGGCCCAGGGCAGGGCCCTCAGAGCCCGGCAGGCCCAGTGGAGTGTCACAAGCTTTTAGGCCCAGGCCAAAGGGCGCCTTCTTTGTCTGCACAGCTGCCCAAACTCTCACCTTTCCACTCAGGCCGCCCTCTTACTTGAAGTGTGTTTGGAACGTGTCCGCGCAGTATACCGCGCTGCACAGCTAAGCATAGGTCTGGGCATCGTAGCTTCCTGCCAAGTGACCGAAGTTCGCAGGCAGATGGGTCCCTGGGACACACGCGGAGGGGCTCCTGCCCGGGTCACAGGCCGCCCACTGCCCCTGCCCCAGATCGGGGGCCGCAAATCAGCCCTGTCTGAGTCCCCTGCCTCTAGAGGGAGTATTGGAGCAACACTTGTAGAAAACGGGGTCCTTGCGGGCCACTCATTGGAGGGACACAAATAAATCTTTGCCGACTTTCTGCTGAAACTTATGAGCGTTCACACCTAAGCCTCTTACAAGGTCAGCTGTTTAGCTAAACATGAGCTCATGATCTAAATTTACACAATATTGAAGAAAGCAGCTACAAGGGGAGACAATCAGCCAAAACCATCAATACCAGAATTAGATTCCCAAGGCCATCCATCAGATGTAGGAATAATCGGGTGCAAGGCAGAAAATATACATAAAACTGGAACTGAAACAAGGCACAAGGATGTTTTCAAAGACTGGTAGGATCTCTAAAACATTTTTCAAGGATATGTCATTGATAAAGCTAAATACTCCAAGGTTGTGTAATACAACAGATTAATCATTGAGAAGAGTGAAATTATGCTGTTTTGAAAACTATGGCAGGTCAGATTTTCTGCCTAATTATATAAGAAGATTTCTCTAAAAAATACACATTATTTCAAAGACTTATTGGCTGTGAAATAAGTTAAGGGTATTTCAAATGGCTTGTCTGCAAAGAAAGGTGAGATGTAGGGAATCACAGAAAGTCGAGGGGAAAATAGGTCAACATATACATTGCTGTATGGTGAACTAAGCCTTAGGCCAGCAACAATGGAGTGGACCTGACCCTTAGACACGAACAAGTAAGCTGGAATCTTCAAAAGTTCAAATCTTTATAAGTAAAAAGATTTATTAAAATCAATAACCAAGTGTTTTAATTGACATCAGAAGATGAAAACAATAAACCCTGAGAACATGGAGAAAAGATAAATAAAGATATGAGCAGAACTTAATACAACAGAAAACGTATAAAATTGAGGTGATTTAGTAAGTCCAAAGAATCTTCTTTGAAAAGAATTAAAAGAC
Organism: Mesoplodon mirus; assembly: GCF_964341445.2. Classification (NCBI taxonomy): domain Eukaryota; kingdom Metazoa; phylum Chordata; class Mammalia; order Artiodactyla; family Ziphiidae; genus Mesoplodon; species Mesoplodon mirus. The sequence continues at coordinate 99,369 of NW_028294811.1, read as the reverse complement.
ACACTTTGATTAAGGAAAACCAAAACATAAGTAAAGAATATACAGAAAGAGTCAGGACAATGTTAGAGCAGAGAATATATGAAATGCCAGTAAATTTGAACATTTCTGTAAAGTGGACCATTACCTAGCTCCTAAAGTTTACCAACACTGACACAAGAGGAAATCATTTAAGGTCATCATGTCTACCCTTGGCATTCCCGGAACGCCCTGGCCTCAGAATGCAGCCTCTGTAGTCCATGGTAACCTGCGGAGAGGGGGCGGGGCTGAGGGAGGTTGGAACACTGCTCTCACTGAGGGAGTGGGTGTGGCCACTTCTGCTGTGACTGAACAAAGGGCAGGGAAGCAGGGGGCCCAGGGCAGGGACCTCAGAGCCCGGCAGGCCCAGTGGAGTGTCACAAGCTTTTTGGCCCAGGCAAATGGGCGCCTTCTTTGTCTGCACAGCTGCCCAAATTCTCACCTTTCCACTGAGGCCGCCCTCTTACTTGAAGTGTGTGTGGAACGTGTCCGCGCAGTATACCGCGCTGCACAGCTAAGCATAGGTCTGGGCATCGTAGCTTCCTGCCAGGTGACCGAAGTTCGCAGGCAGATGGGTCCCTGGGACACACGCGGAGAGGCTCCTGCCCGGGTCACAGGCCGCCCACTGCCCCTGCCCCAGATCGGGAGCCGCAAAGCAGCCCTGTCTGAGTCCCCTGCCTCTAGAGGGAGTATTGGACCAACACTTGTAGAAAACGGGGTCCTTGCGGGCCACTCATTGGAGGGACACAAATAAATCTTTGCCGACTTTCTGCTGAAACTTATGAGCGTTCACACCTAAGCCTCTTACAAGGTCAGCTGTTTAGCTAAACATGAGCTCATGATCTAAATTTACACAATATTGAAGAAAGCAGCTACAAGGGGAGACAATCAGCCAAAACCATCAATACCAGAATTAGATTCCCAAGGCCATCCATCAGATGTAGGAATAATCGGGTGCAAGGCAGAAAATATACATAAAACTGGAACTGAAACAAGGCACAAGGATGTTTTCAAAGACTGGTAGGATCTCTAAAACATTTTTCAAGGACATGTCATTGATAAAGCTAAATACTCCAAGGTTGTGTAATACAACAGATTAATCATTGAGAAGAGTGAAATTATGCTGTTTTGAAAACTATGGCAGGTCAGATTTTCTGCCTAATTATATAAGAAGATTTCTCTAAAAAATACACATTATTTCAAAGACTTATTGGCTGTGAAATAAGTTAAGGGTATTTCAAATGGCTTGTCTGCAAAGAAAGGTGAGATGTAGGGAATCACAGAAAGTCGAGGGGAAAATAGGTCAATATATACATTGCTGTATGGTGAACTAAGCCTTAGGCCAGCAACAATGGAGAGGACGTGACCCTTAGACACGTACAAGTAAGCTGGAATCTTCAAAAGTTCAAATCTTTATAAGTAAAAAGATTTATTAAAATGAATAACCAAGTGTTTTAATTGACATCAGAAGATGAAAACAATAAACCCTGAGAACATACAGAAAAGATAAATAAAGATATGAGCAGAACTTAATACAACAGAAAACGTATAAAATTCAGGTGATTGAGTAAGTCCAAAGAATCTTCTTTGAAAAGAATTAATAGACACACTTTGATTAAGGAAAACCAAAACATAAGTAAAGAATATACAGAAAGAGTCAGGACAATGTTAGAGCAGAGAATATATGAAATGCCAGTAAATTTGAACATTTCTGTAAAGTGGACCATTTCCTAGCTCCTAAAGTTTACCAACACTGACACAAGAGGAAATCATTTAAGGTCATCATGTCTGCCCTTGGCATTCTCGGAACGCCCTGGCCTCAGAATGCAGCCTCTGTAGTCCATGGTAACCTGCGGAGAGGGGGCGGGGCTGAGGGAGGTTGGAACACTGCCCTCACTGAGGGAGTGGGTGTGGCCATCTCTGCTGTGACTGAACAAAGGGCAGGGGAGCAGGGGGCCCAGGGCAGGGCCCTCAGAGCCCGGCAGGCCCAGTGGAGTGTCACAAGTTTTTAGGCCCAGGCCAAAGGGCGCCTTCTTTGTCCGCACAGCTGCCCAAACTCTCACCTTTCCACTCAGGCCGCCCTCTTACTTGAAGTGTGTGTGGAACGTGTCTGCGCAATACACCGCGCTGCACAGCTAAGCATAGGTCTGGGCATCGTAGCTTCCTGCAAGGTGACCGAAGTTCGCAGGCAGATGGGACCCTGGGACACACGCGGAGTGGCTCCTGCCCGGGTCACACTCCGCCCACTGCCCCTGCCCCAGATCGGGGGCCGCAAAGCAGCCCTGTCGGAGTCCCCTGCCTCTAGAGGGAGTATTGGACCAACACTTGTAGAAAACGGAGCCCTTGCGGGCCACTCGTTGGAGGGACACAAATAAATCTTTGCCGACTTTTTGCTGAAACTTACGAGCGTTCATACCTAAGCCTCTTACAAGGTCAGCTGTTTAGCTAAACATGAGCTCATGATCTAAATTTACACAATAATGAAGAAAGCAGCTACAAGGGGAGACAATCAGCCAAAACCATCAATACCAGAATTAGATTCCCAAGGCCATCCATCAGATGAAGGAATAATCGGGTGCAAGGCAGAAAATATACATAAAACTGGAACTGAAACAAGGCACAAGGATGTTTTAGAAGACTGGTAGGATCTCTAAAACATTTTTCAAGGACATGTCATTGATAAAGCTAAATACTCCAAGGTTGTGTAATACAACAGATTAATCATTGAGAAGAGTGAAATTATGCTGTTTTGAAAACTATGGCAGGTCAGATTTTCTGCCTAATTCTATAAGAAGATTTCTCTAAAAAATACACATTATTTCAAAGACTTCTTGGCTGTGAAATAAGTTAAGGGTATTTCAAATGGCTTGTCTGCAAAGAAAGGTGAGATGTAGGGAATCACAGAAAGTCGAGGGGAAAATAGGTTAATATATACATTGCTGTATGGTGAACTAAGCCTTAGGCTAGCAACAATGGAGAGGACGTGACACTTAGACACGTACAAGTAAGCTGGAATCTTCAAAAGTTCAAATCTTTATAAGTAAAAAGATTTATTAAAATGAATAACCAAGTGTTTTAATTGACATCAGAAGATGAAAACAATAAACCCTGAGAACATAGAGAAAAGATAAATAAAGATATGAGCAGAACTTAATACAACAGAAAACGTATAAAATTCAGGTGATTTAGTAAGTCCAAAGAATCTTCTTTGAAAAGAATTAAAAGACACAATTTGATTAAGGAAAACCAAAACATAAGTAAAGAATATACAGAAAGAGTCAGGACAATGTTAGAGCAGAGAATATATGAAATGCCAGTAAATTTGAACATTTCTGTCAAGTGGACCATTTCCTAGCTCCTAAAGTTTACCAACACTGACACAAGAGGAAATCATTTAAGGTCATCATGTCTGCCCTTGGCATTCTCGGAATGCCCTGGCCTCAGAATGAGGCCTCTGTAGTCCATGGTAACCAGCGGAGAGGGTGCGGGGCTGAGGGAGGTTGGAACACTGCCCTCACTGAGGGAGTGGGTGTGGCCATCTCTGCTGTGACTGAACAAAGGGCAGGGGAGCAGGGGGCCCAGGGCAGGGCCCTCAGAGCCCGGCAGGCCCAGTGGAGTGTCACACGCATTTAGGCCCAGGCCAAAGGGCGCCTTCTTTGTCTGCACAGCTGCCCAAACTCTCACCTTTCCACTCAGGCCGCCCTCTTACTTGAAGTGTGTGTGGAACGTGTCCGTGCAGTATACCGCGCTGCGCACCTAAGCATAGGTCTGGGCATCGTAGCTTCCTGCCAGGTGACCGAAGTTCGCAGGCAGATGGGTCCCTGGGACACACGCGGAGAGGCTCCTGCCCGGGTCACAGGCCGCCCACTGCCCCTGCCACAGATCGGGAGCCGCAAAGCAGCCCTGTCTGAGTCCCCTGCCTATAGAGGGAGTATTGGACCAACACTTGTAGAAAACGGGGTCCTTGCGGGCCACTCATTGGAGGGACACAAATAAATCTTTGCCGACTTTCTGCTGAAACTTACGAGCGTTCACACCTAAGCCTCTTACAAGGTCAGCTGTTTAGCTAAACATGAGCTCATGATCTAAATTTACACAATATTGAAGAAAGCAGCTACAAGGGGAGACAATCAGCCAAAACCATCAATACCAGAATTAGATTCCCAAGGCCATCCATCAGATGTAGGAATAATCGGGTGCAAGGCAGAAAATATACATAAAACTGGAACTGAAACAAGGCACAAGGATGTTTTCAAAGACTGGTAGGATCTCTAAAACATTTTTCAAGGACATGTCATTGATAAAGCTAAATACTCCAAGGTTGTGTAATACAACAGATTAATCATTGAGAAGAGTGAAATTATGCTGTTTTGAAAACTATGGCAGGTCAGATTTTCTGCCTAATTATATAAGAAGATTTCTCTAAAAAATACACATTATTTCAAAGACTTATTGGCTGTGAAATAAGTTAAGGGTATTTCAAATGGCTTGTCTGCAAAGAAAGGTGAGATGTAGGGAATCACAGAAAGTCGAGGGGAAAATAGGTCAATATATACATTGCTGTATGGTGAACTAAGCCTTAGGCCAGCAACAATGGAGAGGACGTGACCCTTAGACACGTACAAGTAAGCTGGAATCTTCAAAAGTTCAAATCTTTATAAGTAAAAAGATTTATTAAAATGAATAACCAAGTGTTTTAATTGACATCAGAAGATGAAAACAATAAACCCTGAGAACATACAGAAAAGATAAATAAAGATATGAGCAGAACTTAATACAACAGAAAACGTATAAAATTCAGGTGATTGAGTAAGTCCAAAGAATCTTCTTTGAAAAGAATTAATAGACACACTTTGATTAAGGAAAACCAAAACATAAGTAAAGAATATACAGAAAGAGTCAGGACAATGTTAGAGCAGAGAATATATGAAATGCCAGTAAATTTGAACATTTCTGTAAAGTGGACCATTTCCTAGCTCCTAAAGTTTACCAACACTGACACAAGAGGAAATCATTTAAGGTCATCATGTCTGCCCTTGGCATTCTCGGAACGCCCTGGCCTCAGAATGCAGCCTCTGTAGTCCATGGTAACCTGCGGAGAGGGGGCGGGGCTGAGGGAGGTTGGAACACTGCCCTCACTGAGGGAGTGGGTGTGGCCATCTCTGCTGTGACTGAACAAAGGGCAGGGGAGCAGGGGGCCCAGGGCAGGGCCCTCAGAGCCCGGCAGGCCCAGTGGAGTGTCACAAGTTTTTAGGCCCAGGCCAAAGGGCGCCTTCTTTGTCCGCACAGCTGCCCAAACTCTCACCTTTCCACTCAGGCCGCCCTCTTACTTGAAGTGTGTGTGGAACGTGTCTGCGCAATACACCGCGCTGCACAGCTAAGCATAGGTCTGGGCATCGTAGCTTCCTGCAAGGTGACCGAAGTTCGCAGGCAGATGGGACCCTGGGACACACGCGGAGTGGCTCCTGCCCGGGTCACACTCCGCCCACTGCCCCTGCCCCAGATCGGGGGCCGCAAAGCAGCCCTGTCGGAGTCCCCTGCCTCTAGAGGGAGTATTGGACCAACACTTGTAGAAAACGGAGCCCTTGCGGGCCACTCGTTGGAGGGACACAAATAAATCTTTGCCGACTTTTTGCTGAAACTTACGAGCGTTCATACCTAAGCCTCTTACAAGGTCAGCTGTTTAGCTAAACATGAGCTCATGATCTAAATTTACACAATAATGAAGAAAGCAGCTACAAGGGGAGACAATCAGCCAAAACCATCAATACCAGAATTAGATTCCCAAGGCCATCCATCAGATGAAGGAATAATCGGGTGCAAGGCAGAAAATATACATAAAACTGGAACTGAAACAAGGCACAAGGATGTTTTAGAAGACTGGTAGGATCTCTAAAACATTTTTCAAGGACATGTCATTGATAAAGCTAAATACTCCAAGGTTGTGTAATACAACAGATTAATCATTGAGAAGAGTGAAATTATGCTGTTTTGAAAACTATGGCAGGTCAGATTTTCTGCCTAATTCTATAAGAAGATTTCTCTAAAAAATACACATTATTTCAAAGACTTCTTGGCTGTGAAATAAGTTAAGGGTATTTCAAATGGCTTGTCTGCAAAGAAAGGTGAGATGTAGGGAATCACAGAAAGTCGAGGGGAAAATAGGTTAATATATACATTGCTGTATGGTGAACTAAGCCTTAGGCTAGCAACAATGGAGAGGACGTGACACTTAGACACGTACAAGTAAGCTGGAATCTTCAAAAGTTCAAATCTTTATAAGTAAAAAGATTTATTAAAATGAATAACCAAGTGTTTTAATTGACATCAGAAGATGAAAACAATAAACCCTGAGAACATAGAGAAAAGATAAATAAAGATATGAGCAGAACTTAATACAACAGAAAACGTATAAAATTCAGGTGATTTAGTAAGTCCAAAGAATCTTCTTTGAAAAGAATTAAAAGACACAATTTGATTAAGGAAAACCAAAACATAAGTAAAGAATATACAGAAAGAGTCAGGACAATGTTAGAGCAGAGAATATATGAAATGCCAGTAAATTTGAACATTTCTGTCAAGTGGACCATTTCCTAGCTCCTAAAGTTTACCAACACTGACACAAGAGGAAATCATTTAAGGTCATCATGTCTGCCCTTGGCATTCTCGGAATGCCCTGGCCTCAGAATGAGGCCTCTGTAGTCCATGGTAACCAGCGGAGAGGGTGCGGGGCTGAGGGAGGTTGGAACACTGCCCTCACTGAGGGAGTGGGTGTGGCCATCTCTGCTGTGACTGAACAAAGGGCAGGGGAGCAGGGGGCCCAGGGCAGGGCCCTCAGAGCCCGGCAGGCCCAGTGGAGTGTCACACGCATTTAGGCCCAGGCCAAAGGGCGCCTTCTTTGTCTGCACAGCTGCCCAAACTCTCACCTTTCCACTCAGGCCGCCCTCTTACTTGAAGTGTGTGTGGAACGTGTCCGTGCAGTATACCGCGCTGCGCACCTAAGCATAGGTCTGGGCATCGTAGCTTCCTGCCAGGTGACCGAAGTTCGCAGGCAGATGGGTCCCTGGGACACACGCGGAGAGGCTCCTGCCCGGGTCACAGGCCGCCCACTGCCCCTGCCACAGATCGGGAGCCGCAAAGCAGCCCTGTCTGAGTCCCCTGCCTATAGAGGGAGTATTGGACCAACACTTGTAGAAAACGGGGTCCTTGCGGGCCACTCATTGGAGGGACACAAATAAATCTTTGCCGACTTTCTGCTGAAACTTACGAGCGTTCACACCTAAGCCTCTTACAAGGTCAGCTGTTTAGCTAAACATGAGCTCATGATCTAAATTTACACAATATTGAAGAAAGCAGCTACAAGGGGAGACAATCAGCCAAAACCATCAATACCAGAATTAGATTCCCAAGGCCATCCATCAGATGTAGGAATAATCGGGTGCAAGGCAGAAAATATATATAAAACTGGAACTGAAACAAGGCACAAGGATGTTTTCAAAGACTGGTAGGATCTCTAAAACATTTTTCAAGGACATGTCATTGATAAAGCTAAATACTCCAAGGTTGTGTAATACAACAGATTAATCATTGAGAAGAGTGAAATTATGCTGTTTTGAAAACTATGGCAGGTCAGATTTTCTGCCTAATTATATAAGAAGATTTCTCTAAAAAATACACATTATTTCAAAGACTTCTTGGCTGTGAAATAAGTTAAGGGTATTTCAAATGGCTTGTCTGCAAAGAAAGGTGAGATGTAGGGAATCACAGAAAGTCGAGGGGAAAATAGGTCAATATATACATTGCTGTATGGTGAACTAAGCCTTAGGCCAGCAACAATGGAGAGGACCTGACCCTTAGACACGTACAAGTAAGCTGGAATCTTCAAAAGTTCAAATCTTTATAAGTAAAAAGATTTATTAAAATCAATAACCAAGTGTTTTAATTGACATCAGAAGATGAAAACAATAAACCCTGAGAACATAGAGAAAAGATAAATAAAGATATGAGCAGAACTTAATACAACAGAAAACGTATAAAATTGAGGTGATTTAGTAAGTCCAAAGAATCTTCTTTGAAAAGAATTAAAAGACACACTTTGATTAAGGAAAACCAATACATAAGTAAAGAATATACAGAAAGAGTCAGGACAATGTTAGAGCAGAGAATATATGAAATGCCAGTAAATTTGAACATTTCTGTAAAGTGGACCATTTCCTAGCTCCTAAAGTTTACCAACACTGACACAAGAGGAAATCATTTAAGGTCATCATGTCTGCCCTTGGCATTCTCGGAACGCCCTGGCCTCAGAATGCAGCCTCTGTAGTCCATGGTAACCTGCGGAGAGGGGGCGGGGCTGAGGGAGGTTGGAACACTGCCCTCACTGAGGGAGTGGGTGTGGCCATCTCTGCTGTGACTGAACAAAGGGCAGGGGAGCAGGGGGCCCAGGGCAGGGCCCTCAGAGCCCGGCAGGCCCAGTGGAGTGTCACAAGTTTTTAGGCCCAGGCCAAAGGGCGCCTTCTTTGTCTGCACAGCTGCCCAAACTCTCACCTTTCCACTCAGGCCGCCCTCTTACTTGAAGTGTGTGTGGAACGTGTCTGCGCAGTACACCGCGCTGCACAGCTAAGCATAGTTCTGGGCATCGTAGCTTCCTGCAAGGTGACCGAAGTTCGCAGGCAGATGGGACCCTGGGACACACGCGGAGGGGCTCCTGCCCGGGTCATACTCCGCCCACTGACCCTGCCCCAGATCGGGGGCCGCAAAGCAGCCCTGTCTGAGTCCCCTGCCTCTAGAGGGAGTATTGGACCAACACTTGTATAAAACGGAGCCCTTGCGGGCCACTCGTTGGAGGGACACAAATAAATCTTTGCCGACTTTTTGCTGAAACTTACAAGCGTTCATACCTAAGCCTCTTAAAAGGTCAGCTGTTTAGCTAAACATGAGCTCATGATCTAAATTTACACAATAATGAAGAAAGCAGCTACAAGGGGAGACAATCAGCCAAAACCATCAATACCAGAATTAGATTCCCAAGGCCATCCATCAGATGAAGGAATAATCGGGTGCAAGGCAGAAAATATACATAAAACTGGAACTGAAACAAGGCACAAGGATGTTTTAGAAGACTGTTAGGATCTCTAAAACATTTTTCAAGGACATGTCATTGATAAAGCTAAATACTCCAAGGTTGTGTAATACAACAGATTAATCATTGAGAAGAGTGAAATTATGCTGTTTTGAAAACTATGGCAGGTCAGATTTTCTGCCTAATTATATAAGAAGATTTCTCTAATAAATACACATTATTTCAAAGACTTCTTGGCTGTGAAATAAGTTAAGGGTATTTCAAATGGCTTGTCTGCAAAGAAAGGTGAGATGTAGGGAATCACAGAAAGTCGAGGGGAAAATAGGGTAATATATACATTGCTGTATGGTGAACTAAGCCTTAGGCTAGCAACAATGGAGAAGACGTGACCCTTAGACACGTACAAGTAAGCTGTAATCTTCAAAAGTTCAAATCTTTATAAGTAAAAAGATTTATTAAAATGAATAACCAAGTGTTTTAATTGACATCAGAAGATGAAAACAATAAACCATGAGAGCATAGAGAAAAGATAAATAAAGATATGAGCAGAACTTAATACAACAGAAAACGTATAAAATTGAGGTGATTTAGTAAGTGCAAAGAATCTTCTTTGAAAAGAATTAAAAGACACAATTTGATTAAGGAAAACAAAAACATAAGTAAAGAATATACAGAAAGAGTCAGGACAATGTTAGAGCAGAGAATATATGAAATGCCAGTAAATTTGAACATTTCTGTCAAGTGGACCATTTCCTAGCTCCTAAAGTTTACCAACACTGACACAAGAGGAAATCATTTAAGGTCATCATGTATGCCCTTGGCATTCTCGGAATGCCCTGGCCACAGAATGCAGACTGTGTAGTCCATGGTAACCTGCGGAGAGGGGGCGGGGCTGAGGGAGGTTGGAACACTGCCCTCACTGAGGGAGTGGGTGTGGCCATCTCTGCTGTGACTGAACAAAGGGCAGGGGAGCAGGGGGCCCAGGGCAGGGCCCTCAGAGCCCGGCAGGCCCAGTGGAGTGTCACACGCTTTTAGGCCCAGGCCAAAGGGTGCCTTCTTTGTCTGCACAGCTGCCCAAACTCTCACCTTTCCACTCAGGCCGCCCTCTTACTTGAAGTGTGTGTGGAACGTGTCCGTGCAGTATACCGCGCTGCGCAGCTAAGCATAGGTCTGGGCATCGTAGCTTCCTGCCAGGTGACCGAAGTTCGCAGGCAGATGGGTCCCTGGGACACACGCGGAGAGGCTCCTGCCCGGGTCACAGGCCGCCCACTGCCCCTGCCACAGATCGGGAGCCGCAAAGCAGCCCTGTCTGAGTCCCCTGCCTCTAGAGGGAGTATTGGACCAACACTTGTAGAAAACGGGGTCCTTGCGGGCCACTCATTGGAGGGACACAAATAAATCTTTGCCGACTTTCTGCTGAAACTTACGAGCGTTCACACCTAAGCCTCTTACAAGGTCAGCTGTTTAGCTAAACATAGGCTCATGATCTAAATTTACACAATATTGAAGAAACCAGCTACAAGGGGAGACAATCAGCCAAAACCATCAATACCAGAATTAGATTCCCAAGGCCATCCATCAGATGTAGGAATAATCGGGTGCAAGGCAGAAAATATACATAAAACTGGAACTGAAACAAGGCACAAGGATGTTTTCAAAGACTGGTAGGATCTCTAAAACATTTTTCAAGGACATGTCATTGATAAAGCTAAATACTCCAAGGTTGTGTAATACAACAGATTAATCATTGAGAAGAGTGAAATTATGCTGTTTTGAAAACTATGGCAGGTCAGATTTTCTGCCTAATTATATAAGAAGATTTCTCTAAAAAATACACATTATTTCAAAGACTTCTTGGCTGTGAAATAAGTTAAGGGTATTTCAAATGGCTTGTCTGCAAAGAAAGGTGAGATGTAGGGAATCACAGAAAGTCGAGGGGAAAATAGGTCAATATATACATTGCTGTATGGTGAACTAAGCCTTAGGCCAGCAACAATGGAGAGGACGTGACCCTTAGACACGTACAAGTAAGCTGGAATCTTCAAAAGTTCAAATCTTTATAAGTAAAAAGATTTATTAAAATGAATAACCAAGTGTTTTAATTGACATCAGAAGATGAAAACAATAAACCCTGAGAACATAGAGAAAAGATAAATAAAGATATGAGCAGAACTTAATACAACAGAAAACGTATAAAATTGAGGTGATTTAGTAAGTCCAAAGAATCTTCTTTGAAAAGAATTAAAAGACACACTTTGATTAAGGAAAACCAAAACATAAGTAAAGAATATACAGAAAGAGTCAGGACAATGTTAGAGCAGAGAATGTATGAAATGCCAGTAAATTTGAACATTTCTGTAAAGTGGACCATTTCCTAGCTCCTAAAGTTTACCAACACTGACACAAGAGGAAATCATTTAAGGTCATCATGTCTGCCCTTGGCATTCTCGGAACGCCCTGGCCTCAGAATGCAGCCTCTGTAGTCCATGGTAACCTGCGGAGAGGGGGCGGGGCTGAGGGAGGTTGGAACACTGCCCTCACTGAGGGAGTGGGTGTGGCCATCTCTGCTGTGACTGAACAAAGGGCAGGGGAGCAGGGGGCCCAGGGCAGGGCCCTCAGAGCCCGGCAGGCCCAGTGGAGTGTCACAAGTTTTTAGGCCCAGGCCAAAGGGCGCCTTCTTTGTCTGCACAGCTGCCCAAACTCTCACCTTTCCACTCAGGCCGCCCTCTTACTTGAAGTGTGTGTGGAACGTGTCTGCGCAGTACACCGCGCTGCACAGCTAAGCATAGTTCTGGGCATCGTAGCTTCCTGCAAGGTGACCGAAGTTCGCAGGCAGATGGGACCCTGGGACACACGCGGAGGGGCTCCTGCCCGGGTCACACTCCGCCCACTGCCCCTGCCCCAGATCGGGGGCCGCAAAGCAGCCCTGTCTGAGTCCCCTGCCTCTAGAGGGAGTATTGGACCAACACTTGTAGAAAACGGAGCCTTTGCGGGCCACTCGTTGGAGGGACACAAATAAATCTTTGCCGACTTTTTGCTGAAACTTACGAGCGTTCATACCTAAGCCTCTTAAAAGGTCAGCTGTTTAGCTAAACATGAGCTCATGATCTAAATTTACACAATAATGAAGAAAGCAGCTACAAGGGGAGACAATCAGCCAAAACCATCAATACCAGAATTAGATTCCCAAGGCCATCCATCAGATGAAGGAATAATCGGGTGCAAGGCAGAAAATATACATAAAACTGGAACGGAAACAAGGCACAAGGATGTTTTAGAAGACTGGTAGGATCTCTAAAACATTTTTCAAGGACATGTCATTGATAAAGCTAAATACTCCAAGGTTGTGTAATACAACAGATTAATCATTGAGAAGAGTGAAATTATGCTGTTTTGAAAACTATGGCAGGTCAGATTTTCTGCCTAATTATATAAGAAGATTTCTCTAAAAAATACACATTATTTCAAAGACTTCTTGGCTGTGAAATAAGTTAAGGGTATTTCAAATGGCTTGTCTGCAAAGAAAGGTGAGATGTAGGGAATCACAGAAAGTCGAGGGGAAAATAGGTTAATATATACATTGCTGTATGGTGAACTAAGCCTTAGGCTAGCAACAATGGAGAGGACGTGACTCTTAGACACGTACAAGTAAGCTGGAATCTTCAAAAGTTCACATCTTTATAAGTAAAAAGATTTATTAAAATGAATAACCAAGTGTTTTAATTGACATCAGAAGATGAAAACAATAAACCCTGAGAACATAGAGAAAAGATAAATAAAGATATGAGCAGAACTTAATACAACAGAAAACGTATAAAATTGAGGTGATTTAGTAAGTCCAAAGAATCTTCTTTGAAAAGAATTAAAAGACACAATTTGATTAAGGAAAACAAAAACATAAGTAAAGAATATACAGAAAGAGTCAGGGCAATGTTAGAGCAGAGAATATATGAAATGCCAGTAAATTTGAACATTTCTGTCAAGTGGACCATTTCCTAGCCCCTAAAGTTTACCAACACTGACACAAGAGGAAATCATTTAAGGTCATCATGTCTGCCCTTGGCATTCTCGGAATGCCCTGGCCTCAGAATGCAGACTCTGTAGTCCATGGTAACCTGCGGAGAGGGGGCGGGGCTGAGGGAGGTTGGAACACTGCCCTCACTGAGGGAGTGGGTGTGGCCATCTCTGCTGTGACTGAACAAAGGGCAGGGGAGCAGGGGGCCCAGGGCAGGGCCCTCAGAGCTCGGCAGGCCCAGTGGAGTGTCACACGCTTTTAGGCCCAGGCCAAAGAGTGCCTTCTTTGTCTGCACAGCTGCCCAAACTCTCACCTTTCCACTCAGGCCGCCCTCTTACTTGAAGTGGGTGTGGAACGTGTCCGTGCAGTATACCGCGCTGCACAGCTAAGCATAGGTCTGGGCATCGTAGCTTCCTGCCAGGTGACCGAAGTTCGCAGGCAGATGGGTCCCTGGGACACACGCGGAGAGGCTCCTGCCCGGGTCAAAGGCCGCCCACTGCCCCTGCCCCAGATCGGGAGCCGCAAAGCAGCCCTGTCTGAGTCCCCTGCCTCTAGAGGGAGTATTGGACCAACACTTGTAGAAAACGGGGTCCTTGCGGGCCACTCATTGGAGGGACACAAATAAATCTTTGCCGACTTTCTGCTGAAACTTACGAGCGTTCACACCTAAGCCTCTTACAAGGTCAGCTGTTTAGCTAAACATGAGCTCATGATCTAAATTTACACAATATTGAAGAAAGCAGCTACAAGGGGAGACAATCAGCCAAAACCATCAATACCAGAATTAGATTCCCAAGGCCATCCATCAGATGTAGGAATAATCGGGTGCAAGGCAGAAAATATACATAAAACTGGAACTGAAACAAGGCACAAGGATGTTTTAGAAGACTGGTAGGATCTCTAAAACATTTTTCAAGGACATGTCATTGATAAAGCTAAATACTCCAAGGTTGTGTAATACAACAGATTAATCATTGAGAAGAGTGAAATTATGCTGTTTTGAAAACTATGGCAGGTCAGATTTTCTGCCTAATTATATAAGAAGATTTCTCTAAAAAATAAACATTATTTCAAAGACTTATTGGCTGTGAAATAAGTTAAGGGTATTTCAAATGGCTTGTCTGCAAAGTAAGGTGAGATGTAGGGAATCACAGAAAGTCGAGGGGAAAATAGGTTAATATATACATTGCTGTATGGTGAACTAAGCCTTAGGCTAGCAACAATGGAGAGGACGTGACCCTTAGACACGTACAAGTAAGCTGGAATCTTCAAAAGTTCACATCTTTATAAGTAAAAATATTTATTAAAATGAATAACCAAGTGTTTTAATTGACATCAGAAGATGAAAACAATAAACCCTGAGAACATAGAGAAAAGATAAATAAAGATATGAGCAGAACTTAATACAACAGAAAACGTATAAAATTCAGGTGATTTAGTAAGTCCAAAGAATCTTCTTTGAAAAGAATTAAAAGACACAATTTGATTAAGGAAAACAAAAACATAAGTAAAGAATATACAGAAAGAGTCAGGACAATGTTAGAGCAGAGAATATATGAAATGCCAGTAAATTTGAACATTTCTGTCAAGTGGACCATTTCCTAGCTCCTAAAGTTTACCAACACTGACACAAGAGGAAATCATTTAAGGTCATCATGTCTGCCCTTGGCATTCTCGGAACACCCTGGCCTCAGAATGCAGCCTCTGTAGTCCATGGTATCCTGCGGAGAGGGGGCGGGGCTGAGGGAGGTTGGAACACTGCCCTCACTGAGGGAGTGTGTGTGGCCATCTCTGCTGTGACTGAACAAAGGGCAGGGGAGCAGGGGGCCCAGGGCAGGGCCCTCAGAGCCCGGCAGGCCCAGTGGAGTGTCACAAGTTTTTAGGCCCAGGCCAAAGGGCGCCTTCTTTGTCTGCACAGCTGCCCAAACTCTCACCTTTCCACTCAGGCCGCCCTCTTACTTGAAGTGTGTGTGGAACGTGTCCGCGCAGTACACCGCGCTGCACAGCTAAGCATAGTTCTGGGCATCGTAGCTTCCTGCCAGGTGACCGAAGTTCACAGGCAGATGGGTCCCTGGGACACATGCGGAGAGGCTCCTGCCCGGGTCACAGGCCGCCCACTGCCCCTGCCACAGATCGGGAGCCGCAAAGCAGCCCTGTCTGAGTCCCCTGCCTCTAGAGGGAGTATTGGAGCAACACTTGTAGAAAACGGGGTCCTTGCGGGCCACTCATTGGAGGGACACAAATAAATCTTTGCCGACTTTCTGCTGAAACTTACGAACGTTCACACCTAAGCCTCTTACAAGGTCAGCTGTTTAGCTAAACATGAGCTCATGATCTAAATTTACACAATATTGAAGAAAGCAGCTACAAGGGGAGACAATCAGCCAAAACCATCAATACCAGAATTAGATTCCCAAGGCCATCCATCAGATGTAGGAATAATCGGGTGCAAGGCAGAAAATATACATAAAACTGGAACTGAAACAAGGCACAAGGATGTTTTCAAAGACTGGTAGGATCTCTAAAACATTTTTCAAGGACATGTCATTGATAAAGCTAAATACTCCAAGGTTGTGTAATACAACAGATTAATCATTGAGAAGAGTGAAATTATGCTGTTTTGAAAACTATGGCAGGTCAGATTTTCTGCCTAATTATATAAGAAGATTTCTCTAAAAAATACACATTATTTCAAAGACTTATTGGCTGTGAAATAAGTTAAGGGTATTTCAAATGGCTTGTCTGCAAAGAAAGGTGAGATGTAGGGAATCACAGAAAGTCGAGGGGAAAATAGGTCAATATATACATTGCTGTATGGTGAACTAAGCCTTAGGCCAGCAACAATGGAGAGGACGTGACCCTTAGACACGTACAAGTAAGCTGGAATCTTCAAAAGTTCAAATCTTTATAAGTAAAAAGATTTATTAAAATGAATAACCAAGTGTTTTAATTGACATCAGAAGATGAAAACAATAAACCCTGAGAACATAGAGAAAAGATAAATAAAGATATGAGCAGAACTTAATACAACAGAAAACGTATAAAATTGAGGTGATTTAGTAAGTCCAAAGAATCTTCTTTGAAAAGAATTAAAAGACACACTTTGATTAAGGAAAACCAAAACATAAGTAAAGAATATACAGAAAGAGTCAGGACAATGTTAGAGCAGAGAATATATGAAATGCCAGTAAATTTGAACATTTCTGTCAAGTGGACCATTTCCTAGCTCCTAAAGTTTACCAACACTGACACAAGAGGAAATCATTTAAGGTCATCATGTCTGCCCTTGGCATTCTCGGAACGCCCTGGCCTCAGAATGCAGCCTCTGTAGTCCATGGTAAGCTGCGGAGAGGGGGCGGGGCTGAGGGAGGTTGGAACACTGCCCTCACTGAGGGAGTGGGTGTGGCCATCTCTGCTGTGACTGAACAAAGGGCAGGGGAGCAGGGGGCCCAGGCCAGGGCCCTCAGAGCCCGGCAGGCCCAGTGGAGTGTCACAAGCTTTTAGGCCCAGGCCAAAGGGCGCCTTCTTTGTCTGCACAGCTGCCCAAACTCTCACCTTTCCACTCAGGCCGCCCTCTTACTTGAAGTGTGTGTGGAACGTGTCTGCGCAGTACACCGCGCTGCACAGCTAAGCATAGTTCTGGGCATCGTAGCTTCCTGCAAGGTGACCGAAGTTCGCAGGCAGATGGGACCCTGGGACACACGCGGAGGGGCTTCTGCCCGGGTCACAGTCCGCCCACAGCCCCTGCCCCAGATCTGGGGCCGCAAAGCAGCCCTGTCTGAGTCCCCTGCCTCTAGAGGGAGTATTGGACCAACACTTGTAGAAAACGGAGCCCTTGCGGGCCACTCATTGGAGGGACACAAATAAATCTTTGCCGACTTTTTGCTGAAACTTACGAGCGTTCATACCTAAGCCTCTTAAAAGGTCAGCTGTTTAGCTAAACATGAGCTCATGATCTAAATTTACACAATAAGGAAGAAAGCAGCTACAAGGGGAGACAATCAGCCAAAACCATCAATACCAGAATTAGATTCCCAAGGCCATCCATCAGATGTAGGAATAATCGGGTGCAAGGTAGAAAATATACATAAACCTGGAACTGAAACAAGGCACAAGGATGATTTCAAAGACTGGTAGGATCTCTAAAACATTTTTCAAGGACATGTCATTGATAAAGCTAAATAATCCAAGGTTGTGTAATACAACAGATTAATCATTGAGAAGAGTGAAATTATGCTGTTTTGAAAACTATGGCAGGTCAGATTTTCTGCCTAATTATATAAGAAGATTTCTCTAAAAAATACACATTATTTCAAAGACTTCTTGGCTGTGAAATAAGTTAAGGGTATTTCAAATGGCTTGTCTGCAAAGAAAGGTGAGATGTAGGGAATCACAGAAAGTCGAGGGGAAAATAGGTTAATATATACATTGCTGTATGGTGAACTAAGCCTTAGGCTAGCAACAATGGAGAGGACGTGACCCTTAGACACGTACAAGTAAGCTGGAATCTTCAAAAGTTCAAATCTTTATAAGTAAAAAGATTTATTAAAATGAATAACCAAGTGTTTTAATTGACATCAGAAGATGAAAACAATAAACCCTGAGAACCTAGAGAAAAGATTAATAAAGATATGAGCAGAACTTAATACAACAGAAAACGTATAAAATTGAGGTGATTTAGTAAGTCCAAAGAATCTTCTTTGAAAAGAATTAAAAGACACAATTTGATTACGGAAAACCAAAACATAAGTAAAGAATATACAGAAAGAGTCAGGACAATGTTAGAGCAGAGAATATATGAAATGCCAGTAAATTTGAACATTTCTGTAAAGTGGACCATTTCCTAGCTCCTAAAGTTTACCAACACTGACACAAGAGGAAATCATTTAAGGTCATCATGTCTGCCCTTGGCATTCTCGGAACGCCCTGGCCTCAGAATGCAGCCTCTGTAGTCCATGGTAACCTGCGGAGAGGGGGCGGGGCTGAGGGAGGTTGGAACACTGCCCTCACTGAGGGAGTGGGTGTGGCCATCTCTGCTGTGACTGAACAAAGGGCAGGGGAGCAGGGGGCCCAGGGCAGGGCCCTCAGTGCCCGGCAGGCCCAGTGGAGTGTCACAAGCTTTTAGGCCCAGGCCAAAGGGCGCCTTCTTTGTCTGCACAGCTGCCCAAACTCTCACCTTTCCACTCAGGCCGCCCTCTTACTTGAAGTGTGTGTGGAACGTGTCCGCGCAGTACACCGCGCTGCACAGCTAAGCATAGTTCTGGGCATCGTAGCTTCCTGCCAGGTGACCGAAGTTCGCAGGCAGATGGGTCCCTGGGACACATGCGGAGAGGCTCCGGCCCGGGTCACAGGCCGCCCATGGCCCCTGCCCCAGATCGGGGGCCGCAAAGCAGCCCTGTCTGAGTCCCCTGCCTCTAGAGGGAGTATTGGACCAACACTTGTAGAAAACGGGGTCCTTGCGGGCCACTCATTGGAGGGACACAAATAAATCTTTGCCGACTTTCTGCTGAAACTTACGAGCGTTCACACCTAAGCCTCTTACAAGGTCAGCTGTTTAGCTAAACATGAGCTCATGATCTAAATTTACACAATATTGAAGAAAGCAGCTACAAGGGGAGACAATCAGCCAAAACCATCAATACCAGAATTAGATTCCCAAGGCCATCCATCAGATGTAGGAATAATCGGGTGCAAGGCAGAAAATATACATAAAACTGGAACTGAAACAAGGCACAAGGATGTTTTCAAAGACTGGTAGGATCTCTAAAACATTTTTCAAGGACATGTCATTGATAAAGCTAAATACTCCAAGGTTGTGTAATACAACAGATTAATCATTGAGAAGAGTGAAATTATGCTGTTTTGAAAACTATGGCAGGTCAGATTTTCTGCCTAATTATATAAGAAGATTTCTCTAAAAAATACACATTATTTCAAAGACTTATTGGCTGTGAAATAAGTTAAGGGTATTTCAAATGGCTTGTCTGCAAAGAAAGGTGAGATGTAGGGAATCACAGAAAGTCGAGGGGAAAATAGGTCAATATATACATTGCTGTATGGTGAACTAAGCCTTAGGCCAGCAACAATGGAGAGGACCAGACCCTTAGACACGTACAAGTAAGCTGGAATCTTCAAAAGTTCAAATCTTTATAAGTAAAAAGATTTACTAAAATCAATATCCTAGTGTTTTAATTGACATCAGAAGATGAAAACAATAAACCCTGAGAACATGGAGAAAAGATAAATAAACATATGAGCAGAACTTAATACAACAGAAAACGTATAAAATTCAGGTGATTTAGTAAGTCCAAAGAATCTTCTTTGAAAAGATTTAAAAGACACACTTTGATTAAGGAAAACCAAAACATAAGTAAAGAATATACAGAAAGAGTCAGGACAATGTTAGAGCAGAGAATATATGAAATGCCAGTAAATTTGAACATTTCTGTAAAGTGGACCATTTCCTAGCTCCTAAAGTTTACCAACACTGACACAAGAGGAAATCATTTAAGGTCATCATGTCTGCCCTTGGCATTCTCGGAACGCCCTGGCCTCAGAATGCAGCCTCTGTAGTCCATGGTAACCTGCGGAGAGGGGGCGGGGCTGAGGGAGGTTGGAACACTGCCCTCACTGAGGGAGTGGGTGTGGCCATCTCTGCTGTGACTGAACAAAGGGCAGGGGAGCAGGGGGCCCAGGGCAGGGCCCTCAGAGCCCGGCAGGCCCAGTGGAGTGTCACACGCTTTTAGGCCCAGGCCAAAGGGTGCCTTCTTTGTCTGCACAGCTGCCCAAACTCTCACCTTTCCACTCAGGCCGCCCTCTTACTTGAAGTGTGTGTGGAACGTGTCCGTGCAGTATACCGCGCTGCACAGCTAAGCATAGTACTGGGCATCGTAGCTTCCTGCCAGGTGACCGAAGTTCGTAGGCAGATGGGTCCCTGGGACACACGCGGCGAGGCTCCTGCCCGGGTCACAGGCCGCCCACTGCCCCTGCCCCAGATCGGGGGACGCAAATCAGCCCTGTCTGAGTCCCCTGCCTCTAGAGGGAGTATTGGACCAACACTTGTAGAAAACGGGGTACTTGCGGGCCACTCATTGGAGGGACACAAATAAATCTTTGCCGACTTTCTGCTGAAACTTACGAGCGTTCACACCTAAGCCTCTTACAACGTCAGCTGTTTAGCTAAACATGATCTCATGATCTAAATTTACACAATATTGAAGAAAGCAGCTACAAGGGTAGACAATCAGCCAAAACCATCAATACCAGAATTAGATTTCAAGGCCATCCATCAGATGTAGGAATAATCGGGTGCAAGGCAGAAACTATACATAAAACTGGAACTGAAACAAGGCACAAGGATGTTTTCAAAGACTGGTAGGATCTCTAAAACATTTTTCAAGGACATGTCATTGATAAAGCTAAATACTCCAAGGTTGTGTAATACAACAGATTAATCATTGAGAAGAGTGAAATTATGCTGTTTTGAAAACTATGGCAGGTCAGATTTTCTGCCTAATTATATAAGAAGATTTCTCTAAAAAATACACATTATTTCAAAGACTTATTGGCTGTGAAATAAGTTAAGGGTATTTCAAATGGCTTGTCTGCAAAGAAAGATGAGATGTAGGGAATCACAGAAAGTCGAGGGGAAAATAGGTCAATATATACATTGCTGTATGGTGAACTAAGCCTTAGGCCAGCAACAATGGAGAGGACCTGACCCTTAGACACGTACAAGTAAGCTGGAATCTTCAAAAGTTCAAATCTTTATAAGTAAAAAGATTTATTAAAATGAATAACCAAGTGTTTTAATTGACATCAGAAGATGAATACAATAAACCCTGAGAACATAGAGAAAAGATAAATAAAGATATGAGCAGAACTTAATACAACAGAAAACGTATAAAATTCAGGTGATTGAGTAAGTCCAAAGAATTTTCTTTGAAAAGATTGAAAAGACACACTTTGATTAAGGAAAACCAAAACATAAGTAAAGAATATACAGAAAGTGTCAGGACAATGTTAGAGCAGAGAATATATGAAATGCCAGTAAATTTGAACATTTCTGTAAAGTGGACCATTTCCTAGCTCCTAAAGTTTACCAACACTGACACAAGAGGAAATCATTTAAGGTCATCATGTCTGCCCTTGGCATTCTCGGAATGCCCTGGCCTCAGAATGCAGACTCTGTAGTCCATGGTAACCTGCGGAGAGGGGGCGGGGCTGAGGGAGGTTGGAACACTGCCCTCACTGAGGGAGTGGGTGAGGCCATCTCTGCTGTGACTGAACAAAGGGCAGGGGAGCAGGGGGCCCAGGGCAGGGCCCTCAGAGCCCGGCAGGCCCAGTGGAGTGTCACAAGCTTTTAGGCCCAGGCCACAGGGTGCCTTCTTTGTCTGCACAGCTGCCCAAACTCTGACCTTTCCACTCAGGCCGCCCTCTTACTTGAAGTGTGTGTGGAACGTGTCCGCGCAGTATACCGCGCTGCACAGCTAAGCATAGGTCTGGGCATCGTAGCTTCCTGCCAGGTGACCGAAGTTCGGAGGAAGATGGGTCCCTGGGAGACACGCGGAGAGGCTCCTGCCCGGGTCACAGGCCACCCACTGCCCCTGCCCCAGATCGGGAGCCGCAAAGCAGCCCTGTCTGAGTCCCCTGCCTCTAGAGGGAGTATTGGACCAACACTTGTAGAAAACGGGGTCCTTGCGGGCCACTCATTGGAGGGACACAAATAAATCTTTGCCGACTTTCTGCTGAAACTTACGAGTGTTCACACCTAAGCCTCTTACAAGGTCAGCTGTTTAGCTAAACATGAGCACATGATCTAAATTTACACAATATTGAAGAAAGCAGCTACAAGGGGAGACAATCAGCCAAAACCATCAATACCAGAATTAGATTCCCAAGGCCATCCATCAGATGTAGGAATAATCGGGTGCAAGGCAGAAAATATACATAAAACTGGAACTGAAACAAGGCACAAGGATGTTTTCAAAGACTGGTAGGATCTCTAAAACATTTTTCAAGGACATGTCATTGATAAAGCTAAATACTCCAAGGTTGTGTAATACAACAGATTAATCATTGAGAAGAGTGAAATTATGCTGTTTTGAAAACTATGGCAGGTCAGATTTTCTGCCTAATTATATAAGAAGATTTCTCTAAAAAATACACATTATTTCAAAGACTTATTGGCTGTGAAATAAGTTAAGGGTATTTCAAATGGCTTGTCTGCAAAGAAAGGTGAGATGTAGGGAATCACAGAAAGTCGAGGGGAAAATAGGTCAATATATACATTGCTGTATGGTGAACTAAGCCTTAGGCCAGCAACAATGGAGAGGACCTGACCCTTAGACACGTACAAGTAAGCTGGAATCTTCAAAAGTTCAAATCTTTATAAGTAAAAAGATTTATTAAAATGAATAACCAAGTGTTTTAATTGACATCAGAAGATGAAAACAATAAACCATGAGAGCATAGAGAAAAGATAAATAAACATATGAGCAGAACTTAATACAACAGAAAACGTATAAAATTCAGGTGATTTAGTAAGTCCAAAGAATCTTCTTTGAAAAGAATTAAAAGACTCACTTTGATTAAGGAAAACCAAAACATAAGTAAAGAATATACAGAAAGAGTCAGGACAATGTTAGAGCAGAGAATATATGAAATGCCAGTAAATTTGAACATTTCTGTCAAGTGGACCATTTCCTAGCTCCTAAAGTTTACCAACACTGACACAAGAGGAAATCATTTAAGGTCATCATGTCTGCCCTTGGCATTCTCGGAACGCCCTGGCCTCAGAATGCAGACTCTGTAGTCCATGGTAACCTGCGGAGAGGGGGCGGGGCTGAGGGAGGTTGGAACACTGCCCTCACAGAGGGAGTGGGTGTGGCCATCTCTGCTGTGACTGAACAAAGGGCAGGGGAGCAGGGGGCCCAGGGCAGGGCCCTCAGAGTCCGGCAGGCCCAGTGGAGTGTCACAAGCTTTTAGGCCAAGGCCAAAGGGTGCCTTCTTTGTCTGCACAGCTGCCCAAACTCTCACCTTTCCACTCAGGCCGCCCTCTTACTTGAAGTGTGTGTGGAATGTGTCCGCGCAGTATACCGCGCTGCACAGCTAAGCATAGGTCTGGGCATCGTAGCTTCCTGCCAGGTGACCGAAGTTCGCAGGCAGATGGGTCCCTGGGACACACGCGGAGAGGCTCCTGCCCGGGTCACAGGCCGCCCACTGCCCCTGCCCCAGATCGGGAGCCGCAAAGCAGCCCTGTCTGAGTCCCCTGCCTCTAGAGGGAGTATTGGACCAACACTTGTAGAAAACGGGGTCCTTGCGGGCCACTCATTGGAGGGACACAAATAAATCTTTGCCGACTTTCTGCTGAAACTTACGAGCGTTCACACCTAAGCCTCTTACAAGGTCAGCTGTTTAGCTAAACATGAGCTCATGATCTAAATTTACACAATATTGAAGAAAGCAGCTACAAGGGGAGACAATCAGCCAAAACCATCAATACCAGAATTAGATTGCCAAGGCCATCCATCAGATGTAGGAATAATCGGGTGCAAGGCAGAAAATATACATAAAACTGGAACTGAAACAAGGCACAAGGATGTTTTCAAAGACTGGTAGGATCTCTAAAACATTTTTCAAGGACATGTCATTGATAAAGCTAAATACTCCAAGGTTGTGTAATACAACAGATTAATCATTGAGAAGAGTGAAATTATGCTGTTTTGAAAACTATGGCAGGTCAGATTTTCTGCCTAATTATATAAGAAGATTTCTCTAAAAAATACACATTATTTCAAAGACTTATTGGCTGTGAAATAAGTTAAGGGTATTTCAAATGGCTTGTCTGCAAAGAAAGGTGAGATGTAGGGAATCACAGAAAGTCGAGGGGAAAATAGGTCAATATATACATTGCTGTATGGTGAACTAAGCCTTAGGCCAGCAACAATGGAGAGGACCTGACCCTTAGACACGTACAAGTAAGCTGGAATCTTCAAAATTTCAAATCTTTATAAGTAAAAAGATTTATTAAAATGAATAACCAAGTGTTTTAATTGACATCAGAAGATGAAAACAATAAACCCTGAGAACATGGAGAAAAGATAAATAAAGATATGAGCAGAAGTTAATAAAACAGAAAACGTATAAAATTCAGGTGATTTAGTAAGTCCAAAGAATCTTTGAAAAGATTTAAAAGACACACTTTGATTAAGGAAAACCAAAACATAAGTAAAGAATATACAGAAAGAGTGAGGAAAATGTTAGAGCAGAGAATATATGAAATGCCAGTAAATTTGAACATTTCTGTAAAGTGGACCATTTCCTAGCTCCTAAAGTTTACCAACACTGACACAAGAGGAAATCATTTAAGGTCATCATGTCTGCCCTTGGCATTCTCGGAACGCCCTGGCCTCAGAATGCAGCCTCTGTAGTCCATGGTAACCTGCGGAGAGGGGGCGGGGCTGAGGGAGGTTGGAACACTGCCCTCACTGAGGGAGTGGGTGTGGCCATCTCTGCTGTGACTGAACAAAGGGCAGGGGAGCAGGGGGCCCAGGGCAGGGCCCTCAGAGCCCGGCAGGCCCAGTGGAGTGTCACAAGCTTTTAGGCCCAGGCCAAAGGGTGCCTTCTTTGTCTGCACAGCTGCCCAAACTCTCACCTTTCCACTCAGGCCGCCCTCTTACTTGAAGTGTGTGTGGAACGTGTCCGCGCAGTACACCGCGCTGCACAGCTAAGCATAGTTCTGGGCATCGTAGCTTCCTGCCAGGTGACCGAAGTTCGCAGGCAGATGGGACCCTGGGACACACGCGGAGAGGCTCCTGCCCGGGTCACAGGCCGCCCATGGCCCCTGCCCCAGATCGGGGGCCGCAAAGCAGCCCTGTCTGAGTCCCCTGCCTCTAGAGGGAGTATTGGGCCAACACTTGTAGAAAACGGGGTCCTTGCGGGCCACTCATTGGAGGGACACAAATAAATCTTTGCCGACTTTCTGCTGAAACTTACGAGCGTTCACACCTAAGCCTCTTACAAGGTCAGCTGTTTAGCTAAACATGAGCTCATGATCTAAATTTACACAATATTGAAAAAGCAGCTACAAGGGGAGACAATCAGCCAAAACCATCAATACCAGAATTAGATTCCCAAGGCCATCCATCAGATGTAGGAATAATCGGGTGCAAGGCAGAAAATATACATAAAACTGGAACTGAAACAAGGCACAAGGATGTTTTCAAAGACTGGTAGGATCTCTAAAACATTTTTCAAGGACATGTCATTGATAAAGCTAAATACTCCAAGGTTGTGTAATACAACAGATTAATCATTGAGAAGAGTGAAATTATGCTGTTTTGAAAACTATGGCAGGTCAGATTTTCTCTCTAATTATATAAGAAAATTTCTCTAAAAAATACACATTATTTCAAAGACTTATTGGCTGTGAAATAAGTTAAGGGTATTTCAAATGGCTTGTCTGCAAAGAAAGGTGAGATGTAGGGAATCACAGAAAGTCGAGGGGAAAATAGGTCAATATATACATTGCTGTATGGTGAACTAAGCCTTAGGCCAGCAACAATGGAGAGGACCTGACCCTTAGACACGTACAAGTAAGCTGGAATCTTCAAAAGTTCAAATCTTTATAAGTAAAAAGGTTTACTAAAATCAATATCCAAGTGTTTTAATTGACATCAGAAGATGAAAACAATAAACCCTGAGAACATGGAGAAAAGATAAATAAACATATGAGCAGAACTTAATACAACAAAAAACGTATAAAATTCAGGTGATTTAGTAAGTCCAAAGAATCTTCTTTGAAAAGATTTAAAAGACACACTTTGATTAAGGAAAACCAAAACATAAGTAAAGAATATACAGAAAGAGTCAGGACAATGTTAGAGCAGAGAATATATGAAATGCCAGTAAATTTGAACATTTCTGTAAAGTGGACCATTTCCTAGCTCCTAAAGTTTACCAACACTGACACAAGAGGAAATCATTTAAGGTCATCATGTCTGCCCTTGGCATTCTCGGAACGCCCTGGCCTCAGAATGCAGCCTCTGTAGTCCATGGTAACCTGTGGAGAGGGGCGGGGCTGAGGGAGGTTGGAACACTGCCCTCACTGAGGGAGTGTGTGTGGCCATCTCTGCTGTGACTGAACAAAGGGCAGGGGAGCATGGGGCCCAGGGCAGGGCCCTCAGAGCCCGGCAGGCCCAGTGGAGTGTCACAAGCTTTTAGGCCCAGGTCAAAGGGCGCCTTCTTTGTCTGCACAGCTGCCCAAACTCTCACCTTTCCACTCAGGCCGCCCTCTTACTTTAAGTGTGTGTGGAACGTGTCCGTGCAGTATACCGCGCTGCACAGATAAGCATAGGTCTGGGCATCGTAGCTTCCTGCCAGGTGACCGAAGTTCGCAGGCAGATGGGTCCCTGGGACACACGCGGAGGAGCTCCTGCCCGGGTCACAGGCCGCCCACTGCCCCTGCCCCAGATCGGGGGCCGCAACGCAGCCCTGTCTGAGTCCCCTGCCTCTAGAGGGAGTATTGGACCAACACTTGTAGAAAACGGGGTCCTTGCGGGCCACTCATTGGAGGGACACAAATAAATCTTTGCCGACTTTCTGCTGAAACTTACGAGCGTTCACACCTAAGCCTCTTACAAGGTCAGCTGTTTAGCTAAACATGAGCTCATGATCTAAATTTACACAATATTGAAGAAAGCAGCTACAAGGGGAGACAATCAGCCAAAACCATCAATACCAGAATTAGATTCCCAAGGCCATCCATCAGATGTAGGAATAATCGGGTGCAAGGCAGAAAATATACATAAAACTGGAACTGAAACAAGGCACAAGGATGTTTTCAAAGACTGGTAGGATCTCTAAAACATTTTTCAAGGACATGTCATTGATAAAGCTAAATACTCCAAGGTTGTGTAATACAACAGATTAATCATTGAGAAGAGTGAAATTATGCTGTTTTGAAAACTATGGCAGGTCAGATTTTCTGCCTAATTATATAAGAAGATTTCTCTAAAAATACACATTATTTCAAAGACTTATTGGCTGTGAAATAAGTTAAGGGTATTTCAAATGGCTTGTCTGCAAAGAAAGGTGAGATGTAGGGAATCACAGAAAGTCGAGGGGAAAATAGGTCAATATATACATTGCTGTATGGTGAACTAAGCCTTAGGCCAGCAACAATGGAGAGGACCTGACCCTTAGACACGTACAAGTAAGCTGGAATCTTCAAAAGTTCAAATCTTTATAAGTACAAAGATTTATTAAAATGAATAACCAAGTGTTTTAATTGACATCAGAAGATGAAAACAATAAACCCTGACAACATAGAAAAAAGATAAATAAAGATATGAGCAGAACTTAATACAACAGAAAACGTATAAAATTCAGGTGATTTAGTAAGTCCAAAGAATCTTCTTTGAAAAGATTTAAAAGACACACTTTGATTAAGGAAAACAAAAACATAAGTAAAGAATATACAGAAAGAGTCAGGACAATGTTAGAGCAGAGAATATATGAAATGCCAGTAAATTTGAACATTTCTGTAAAGTGGACCATTTCCTAGCTCCTAAAGTTTACCAACACTGACACAAGAGGAAATCATTTAAGGTAATTATGTCTGCCCTTGGCATTCTCGGAACGCCCTGGCCTCAGAATGCAGCCTCTGTAGTCCATGGTAACCTGCGGAGAGGGGGCGGGGCTGAGGGAGGTTGGAACACTGCCCTCACTGAGGGAGTGGGTGTGGCCAACTCTGCTGTGACTGAACAAAGGGCAGGGGAGCAGGGGGCCCAGGGCAGGGCCCTCAGAGCCCGGCAGGCCCAGTGGAGTGTCACAAGCTTTTAGGCCCAGGCCAAAGGGTGCCTTCTTTGTCTGCACAGCTGCCCAAACTCTCACCTTTCCACTCAGGCCGCCCTCTTACTTGAAGTGTGTGTGGAACGTGTCTGTGCAGTATACCGCGCTGCACAGCTAAGCATAGGTCTGGACATCGTAGCTTCCTGCCAGGTGACCGAAGTTCGCAGGCAGATGGGTCCCTGGGACACACGCGGAGGGGCTCCTGCCCGGGTCACAGGCCACCCACTGCCCATGCCCCAGATCGGGGGCCGCAAAGCAGCCCTGTCTGAGTCCCCTGCCTCTAGAGGGAGTATTGGACCAACACTTGTAGAAAACGGGGTCCTTGCGGGCCTCTCATTGGAGGGACACAAATAAATCTTTGCCGACTTTCTGCTGAAACTTACGAGCGTTCATACCTAAGCCTGTTAAAAGGTCAGCTGTTTAGCTAAACATGAGCTCATGATCTAAATTTACACAATAATGAAGAAAGCAGCTACAAGGGGAGACAATCAGCCAAAACCATCAATACCAGAATTAGATTCCCAAGGCCATCCATCAGATGAAGGAATAATCGGGTGCAAGGCAGAAAATATACATAAAACTGGAACTGAAACAAGGCACAAGGATGTTTTAGAAGACTGGTAGGATCTCTAAAACATTTTTCAAGGACATGTCTTTGATAAAGCTAAATACTCCAAGGTTGTGTAATACAACAGATTAATCATTGAGAAGAGTGAAATTATGCTGTTTTGAAAACTATGGCAGGTCAGATTTTCTGCCTAATTATATAAGAAGATTTCTCTAAAAAAGACACATTATTTCAAAGACTTCTTGGCTGTGAAATAAGTTTAGGGTATTTCAAACGGCTTGTCTGCAAAGAAAGGTGAGATGTAGGGAATCACAGAAAGTCGAGGGGAAAATAGGTCAATATATACATTGCTGTATGGTGAACTAAGCCTTAGGCCAGCAACAATGGAGAGGACCTGACCCTTAGACACGTACAAGTAAGCTGGAATCTTCAAAAGTTCAAATCTTTATAAGTAAAAAGATTTATTAAAATCAATAACCAAGTGTTTTAATTGACATCAGAAGATGAAAACAATAAACCCTGAGAACATAGAGAAAAGATAAATAAAGATATGAGCAGAACTTAATACAACAGAAAACGTATAAAATTCAGGTGATTGAGTAAGTCCAAAGAATTTTCTTTGAAAAGATTTAAAAGACACACTTTGATTAAGGAAAACCAAAACATAAGTAAAGAATATACAGAAAGAGTCAGGACAATGTTAGAGCAGAGAATATATGAAATGCCAGTAAATTTGAACATTTCTGTCAAGTGGACCATTTCCTAGCTCCTAAAGTTTACCAACACTGACACAAGAGGAAATCATTTAAGGTCATCATGTCTGCCCTTGGCATTCTCGGAACGCCCTGGCCTCAGAATGCAGCCTCTGTAGTCCATGGTAACCTGCGGAGTGGGGGCAGGGCTGAGGGAGGTTGGAACACTGCCCTCACTGAGGGAGTGTGTGTGGCCATCTCTGCTGTGACTGAACAAAGGGCAGGGGAGCAGGGGGCCCAGGGCAGGGCCCTCAGAGCACGGCAGGTCCAGTGGGGTGTCACAAGCATTAAGGCCCAGGCCAAAGGGCGCCTTCTTTGTCTGCACAGCTGCCCAAACTCTCACCTTTCTACTCAGGCCGCCCTCTTACTTGAAGTGTGTGTGGAATGTGTCCGCGCAGTATACCGCGCTGCACAGCTAAGCATAGGTCTGGGCATCGTAGCTTCCTGCCAGGTGACCGAAGTTCGCAGGCAGATGGGTCCCTGGGACACACGCGGAGAGGCTCCTGCCCGGGTCACAGGCTGCCCACGGCCCCTGCCCCAGATCGGAGGCCGCAAAGCAGCCCTGTCTGAGTCCCCTGCCTCTAGAGGGAGTATTGGACCAACACTTGTAGAAAACGGGGTCCTTGCGGGCCACTCATTGGAGGGACACAAATAAATCTTTGCCGACTTTCTGCTGAAACTTACGAGCGTTCACACCTAAGCCTCTTACAAGGTCAGCTGTTTAGCTAAACATGAGCTCATGATCTAAATTTACACAATATTGAAGAAAGCAGCTACAAGGGGAGACAATCAGCCAAAACCATCAATACCAGAATTAGATTCCCAAGGCCATCCATCAGATGTAGGAACAATCGGGTGCAAGGCAGAAAATATAAATAAAACTGGAACTGAAACAAGGCACAAGGATGTTTTCAAAGACTGGTAGGATCTCTAAAACATTTTTCAAGGACATGTCATTGATAAAGCTAAATACTCCAAGGTTGTGTAATACAACAGATTAATCATTGAGAAGAGTGAAATTATGCTGTTTTGAAAACTATGGCAGGTCAGATTTTCTGCCTAATTATATAAGAAGATTTCTCTAAAAAATACACATTATTTCAAAGACTTATTGGCTGTGAAATAAGTTAAGGGTATTTCAAATGGCTTGTCTGCAAAGAAAGGTGAGATGTAGGGAATCATAGAAAGTCGAGGGGAAAATAGGTCAATATATACATTGCTGTATGGTGAACTAAGCCTTAGGCCAGCAACAATGGAGAGGACCTGACCCTTAGACACGTACAAGTAAGCTGGAATCTTCAAAAGTTCAAATCTTTATAAGTAAAAAGATTTATTAAAATCAATAACCAAGTGTTTTAATTGACATCAGAAGATGAAAACAATAAACCCTGAGAACATAGAGAAAAGATAAATAAAGATATGAGCAGAACTTAATACAACAGAAAACGTATAAAATTCAGGTGATTGAGTAAGTCCAAAGAATTTTCTTTGAAAAGATTTAAAAGACACACTTTGATTAAGGAAAACCAAAACATAAGTAAAGAATATACAGAAAGAGTCAGGACAATGTTAGAGCAGAGAATATATGAAATGCCAGTAAATTTGAACATTTCTGTAAAGTGGACCATTTCCTAGCTCCTAAAGTTTACCAACACTGACACAAGAGGAAATCATTTAAGGTCATCATGTCTGCCCTTGGCATTCTCGGAACGCCCTGGCCTCAGAATGCAGCCTCTGTAGTCCATGGTAACCTGCGGAGTGGGGGCAGGGCTGAGGGAGGTTGGAACACTGCCCTCACTGAGGGAGTGTGTGTGGCCATCTCTGCTGTGACTGAACAAAGGGCAGGGGAGCAGGGGGCCCAGGGCAGGGCCCTCAGAGCACGGCAGGTCCAGTGGGGTGTCACAAGCATTAAGGCCCAGGCCAAAGGGCGCCTTCTTTGTCTGCACAGCTGCCCAAACTCTCACCTTTCTACTCAGGCCGCCCTCTTACTTGAAGTGTGTGTGGAATGTGTCCGCGCAGTATACCGCGCTGCACAGCTAAGCATAGGTCTGGGCATCGTAGCTTCCTGCCAGGTGACCGAAGTTCGCAGGCAGATGGGTCCCTGGGACACACGCGGAGAGGCTCCTGCCCGGGTCACAGGCTGCCCACGGCCCCTGCCCCAGATCGGAGGCCGCAAAGCAGCCCTGTCTGAGTCCCCTGCCTCTAGAGGGAGTATTGGACCAACACTTGTAGAAAACGGGGTCCTTGCGGGCCACTCATTGGAGGGACACAAATAAATCTTTGCCGACTTTCTGCTGAAACTTACGAGCGTTCACACCTAAGCCTCTTACAAGGTCAGCTGTTTAGCTAAACATGAGCTCATGATCTAAATTTACACAATATTGAAGAAAGCAGCTACAAGGGGAGACAATCAGCCAAAACCATCAATACCAGAATTAGATTCCCAAGGCCATCCATCAGATGTAGGAACAATCGGGTGCAAGGCAGAAAATATAAATAAAACTGGAACTGAAACAAGGCACAAGGATGTTTTCAAAGACTGGTAGGATCTCTAAAACATTTTTCAAGGACATGTCATTGATAAAGCTAAATACTCCAAGGTTGTGTAATACAACAGATTAATCATTGAGAAGAGTGAAATTATGCTGTTTTGAAAACTATGGCAGGTCAGATTTTCTGCCTAATTATATAAGAAGATTTCTCTAAAAAATACACATTATTTCAAAGACTTATTGGCTGTGAAATAAGTTAAGGGTATTTCAAATGGCTTGTCTGCAAAGAAAGGTGAGATGTAGGGAATCACAGAAAGTCGAGGGGAAAATAGGTCAATATATACATTGCTGTATGGTGAACTAAGCCTTAGGCCAGCAACAATGGAGAGGACCTGACCCTTAGACACGTACAAGTAAGCTGGAATCTTCAAAAGTTCAAATCTTTATAAGTAAAAAGATTTATTAAAATGAATAACCAAGTGTTTTAATTGACATCAGAAGATGAAAACAATAAAACCTGAGAACATGGAGAAAAGATAAATAAAGATATGAGCAGAAATTAATACAACATAAAACGTATAAAATTCAGGTGATTTAGTAAGTCCAAAGAATCTTTGAAAAGATTTAAAAGACACACTTTGATTAAGGAAAACCAAAACATAAGTAAAGAATATACAGAAAGAGTCAGGACAATGTTAGAGCAGAGAATATATGAAATGCCAGTAAATTTGAACATTTCTGTAAAGTGGACCATTTACTAGCTCCTAAAGTTTACCAACACTGACACAAGAGGAAATCATTTAAGGTCATCATGTCTGCCCTTGGCATTCTCGGAACGCCCTGGCCTCAGAATGCAGCCTCTGTAGTCCATGGTAACCTGCGGAGAGGGGGCGGGGCTGAGGGAGGTTGGAACACTGCCCTCACTGAGGGAGTGGGTGTGGCCATCTCTGCTGTGACTGAACAAAGGGCAGGGGAGCAGGGGGCCCAGGGCAGGGCCCTCAGAGCCCGGCAGGCCCAGTGGAGTGTCACAAGTTTTTAGGCCCAGGCCAAAGGGCGCCTTCTTTGTCTGCACAGCTGCCCAAACTCTCACCTTTCCACTCAGGCCGCCCTCTTACTTGAAGTGTGTGTGGAACGTGTCCGCGCAGTACACCGCGCTGCACAGCTAAGCATAGTTCTGGGCATCGTAGCTTCCTGCCAGGTGACCGAAGTTCGCAGGCAGATGGGACCCTGGGACACACGCGGAGAGGCTCCTGCCCGGGTCACAGGCCGCCCATGGCCCCTGCCCCAGATCGGGGGCCGCAAAGCAGCCCTGTCTGAGTCCCCTGCCTCTAGAGGGAGTATTGGGCCAACACTTGTAGAAAACGGGGTCCTTGCGGGCCACTCATTGGAGGGACACAAATAAATCTTTGCCGACTTTCTGCTGAAACTTACGAGTGTTCACACCTAAGCCTCTTACAAGGTCAGCTGTTTAGCTAAACATGAGCTCATGATCTAAATTTACACAATATTGAAAAAGCAGCTACAAGGGGAGACAATCAGCCAAAACCATCAATACCAGAATTAGATTCCCAAGGCCATCCATCAGATGTAGGAATAATCGGGTGCAAGGCAGAAAATATACATAAAACTGGAACTGAAACAAGGCACAAGGATGTTTTCAAAGACTGGTAGGATCTCTAAAACATTTTTCAAGGACATGTCATTGATAAAGCTAAATACTCCAAGGTTGTGTAATACAACAGATTAATCATTGAGAAGAGTGAAATTATGCTGTTTTGAAAACTATGGCAGGTCAGATTTTCTGCCTAATTATATAAGAAGATTTCTCTAAAAAATACACATTATTTCAAAGACTTATTGGCTGTGAAATAAGTTAAGGGTATTACAAATGGCTTGTCTGCAAAGAAAGGTGAGATGTAGGGAATCACAGAAAGTCGAGGGGAAAATAGGTCAATATATACATTGCTGTATGGTGAACTAAGCCTTAGGCCAGCAACAATGGAGAGGACCTGACCCTTGACACGTACAAGTAAGCTGGAATCTTCAAAAGTTCAAATCTTTATAAGTAAAAAGATTTACTAAAATCAATATCCAAGTGTTTTAATTGACATCAGAAGATGAAAACAATAAACCCTGAGAACATGGAGAAAAGATAAATAAACATATGAGCAGAACTTAATACAACAGAAAACGTATAAAATTCAGGTGATTTAGTAAGTCCAAAGAATCTTCTTTGAAAAGATTTAAAAGACACACTTTGATTAAGGAAAACCAAAACATAAGTAAAGAATATACAGAAAGAGTC
Organism: Mesoplodon mirus; assembly: GCF_964341445.2. Lineage (NCBI taxonomy): Eukaryota > Metazoa > Chordata > Mammalia > Artiodactyla > Ziphiidae > Mesoplodon > Mesoplodon mirus. The sequence continues at coordinate 65,287 of NW_028294811.1, read as the reverse complement.
AGGACAATGTTAGAGCAGAGAATATATGAAATGCCAGTAAATTTGAACATTTCTGTAAAGTGGACCATTTCCTAGCTCCTAAAGTTTACCAACACTGACACAAGAGGAAATCATTTAAGGTCATCATGTCTGCCCTTGGCATTCTCGGAACGCCCTGGCCTCAGAATGCAGCCTCTGTAGTCCATGGTAACCTGTGGAGAGGGGCGGGGCTGAGGGAGGTTGGAACACTGCCCACACTGAGGGAGTGTGTGTGGCCATCTCTGCAGTGACTGAACAAAACGCAGGGGAGCATGGGGCCCAGGGCAGGGCCCTCAGAGCCCGGCAGGCCCAGTGGAGTGTCACAAGCTTTTAGGCCCAGGTCAAAGGGCGCCTTCTTTGTCTGCACAGCTGCCCAAACTCTCACCTTTCCACTCAGGCCGCCCTCTTACTTTAAGTGTGTGTGGAACGTGTCCGTGCAGTATACCGCGCTGCACAGATAAGCATAGGTCTGGGCATCGTAGCTTCCTGCCAGGTGACCGAAGTTCGCAGGCAGATGGGTCCCTGGGACACACGCGGAGGAGCTCCTGCCCGGGTCACAGGCCGCCCACTGCCCCTGCCCCAGATCGGGGGCCGCAACGCAGCCCTGTCTGAGTCCCCTGCCTCTAGAGGGAGTATTGGACCAACACTTGTAGAAAACGGGGTCCTTGCGGGCCACTCATTGGAGGGACACAAATAAATCTTTGCCGACTTTCTGCTGAAACTTACGAGCGTTCACACCTAAGCCTCTTACAAGGTCAGCTGTTTAGCTAAACATGAGCTCATGATCTAAATTTACACAATATTGAAGAAAGCAGCTACAAGGGGAGACAATCAGCCAAAACCATCAATACCAGAATTAGATTCCCAAGGCCATCCATCAGATGTAGGAATAATCGGGTGCAAGGCAGAAAATATACATAAAACTGGAACTGAAACAAGGCACAAGGATGTTTTCAAAGACTGGTAGGATCTCTAAAACATTTTTCAAGGACATGTCATTGATAAAGCTAAATACTCCAAGGTTGTGTAATACAACAGATTAATCATTGAGAAGAGTGAAATTATGCTGTTTTGAAAACTATGGCAGGTCAGATTTTCTGCCTAATTATATAAGAAGATTTCTCTAAAAAATACACATTATTTCAAAGACTTATTGGCTGTGAAATAAGTTAAGGGTATTTCAAATGGCTTGTCTGCAAAGAAAGGTGAGATGTAGGGAATCACAGAAAGTCGAGGGGAAAATATGTCAATATATACATTGCTGTATGGTGAACTAAGCCTTAGGCCAGCAACAATGGAGAGGACCTGACCCTTAGACACGTACAAGTAAGCTGGAATCTTCAAAAGTTCAAATCTTTATAAGTACAAAGATTTATTAAAATGAATAACCAAGTGTTTTAATTGACATCAGAAGATGAAAACAATAAACCCTGACAACATAGAAAAAAGATAAATAAAGATATGAGCAGAACTTAATACAACAGAAAACGTATAAAATTCAGGTGATTTAGTAAGTCCAAAGAATCTTCTTTGAAAAGATTTAAAAGACACACTTTGATTAAGGAAAACAAAAACATAAGTAAAGAATATACAGAAAGAGTCAGGACAATGTTAGAGCAGAGAATATATGAAATGCCAGTAAATTTGAACATTTCTGTAAAGTGGACCATTTCCTAGCTCCTAAAGTTTACCAACACTGACACAAGAGGAAATCATTTAAGGTCATTATGTCTGCCCTTGGCATTCTCGGAACGCCCTGGCCTCAGAATGCAGCCTCTGTAGTCCATGGTAACCTGCGGAGAGGGGTCGGGGCTGAGGGAGGTTGGAACACTGCCCTCACTGAGGGAGTGGGTGTGGCCAACTCTGCTGTGACTGAACAAAGGGCAGGGGAGCAGGGGGCCCAGGGCAGGGCCCTCAGAGCCCGGCAGGCCCAGTGGAGTGTCACAAGCTTTTAGGCCCAGGCCAAAGGGTGCCTTCTTTGTCTGCACAGCTGCCCAAACTCTCACCTTTCCACTCAGGCCGCCCTCTTACTTGAAGTGTGTGTGGAACGTGTCTGTGCAGTATACCGCGCTGCACAGCTAAGCATAGGTCTGGACATCGTAGCTTCCTGCCAGGTGACCGAAGTTCGCAGGCAGATGGGTCCCTGGGACACACGCGGAGGGGCTCCTGCCCGGGTCACAGGCCGCCCACTGCCCCTGCCCCAGATCGGGGGCCGCAAAGCAGCCCTGTCTGAGTCCCCTGCCTCTAGAGGGAGTATTGGACCAACACTTGTAGAAAACGGGGTCCTTGCGGGCCTCTCATTGGAGGGACACAAATAAATCTTTGCCGACTTTCTGCTGAAACTTACGAGCGTTCACACCTAAGCCTCTTACAAAGTCAGCTGTTTAGCTAAACATGAGCTCATAATCTAAATTTACACAATATTGAAGAAAGCAGCTACAAGGGGAGACAATCAGCCAAAACCATCAATACCAGAATTAGATTCCCAAGGCCATCCATCAGTTGTAGGAATAATCGGGTGCAAGGCAGAAAATATACATAAAACTGGAACTGAAACAAGGCACAAGGATGTTTTCAATGACTGGTAGGATCTCTAAAACATTTTTCAAGGACATGTCATTGATAAAGCTAAATACTGCAAGGTTCTGTAATACAACAGATTAATCATTGAGAAGAGTGAAATTATGCTGTTTTGAAAACTATGGCAGGTCAGATTTTCTGCCTAATTATATAAGAAGATTTCTCTAAAAAATACACATTATTTCAAAGACTTATTGGCTGTGAAATAAGTTAAGGGTATTTCAAATGGCTTGTCTGCAAAGAAAGGTGAGATGTAGGGAATCACAGAAAGTTGAGGGGAAAATAGGCCAATATATACATTGCTGTATGGTGAACTAAGCCTTAGGCCAGCAACAATGGAGAGGACCTGACCCTTAGACACGTACAAGTAAGCTGGAATCTTCAAAAGTTCAAATCTTTATAAGTAAAAAGATTTATTAAAATGAATAACCAAGTGTTTTAATTGACATCAGAAGATGAAAACAATAAACCCTGAGAACATAGAAAAAAGATAAATAAAGATATGAGCAGAACTTAATACAACAGAAAACGTATAAAATTCAGGTGATTTAGTAAGTCCAAAGAATCTTCTTTGAAAAGAATTAAAAGACACACTTTGATTAAGGAAAACCAAAACATAAGTAAAGAATATACAGAAAGAGTCAGGACAATGTTAGAGCAGAGAATATATGAAATGCCAGTAAATTTGAACATTTCTGTAAAGTGGACCATTTCCTAGCTCCTAAAGTTTACCAACACTGACACAAGAGGAAATCATTTAAGGTCATCATGTCTGCCCTTGGCATTCTCGGAACGCCCTGGCCTCAGAATGCAGCCTCTGTAGTCCATGGTAACCTGCAGAGAGGGGGCGGGGCTGAGGGAGGTTGGAACACTGCCCTCCCTGAGGGAGTGGGTGTGGCCATCTCTGCTGTGACTGAACAAAGGGCAGGGGAGCAGGGGGCCCAGGGCAGGGCCCTCAGAGCCCGGCAGGCCCAGTGGAGTGTCACAAGCTTTTAGGCGCAGGCCAAAGGGCGCCTTCTTTGTCTGCACAGCTGCCCAAACTCACACCTTTCCACTCAGGCTGCCCTCTTACTTGAAGTGTGTGTGGAACGTGTCCGTGCAGTATACCGCGCTGCACAGCTAAACATAGGTCTGGGCATCGTAGCTTCCTGCCAGGTGACCGAAGTTCGCAGGTAGATGGGTCCCTGGGACACTAGTGGAGAGGCTCCTGCCCAGGTCACAGGCCGCCCACGGCCCCTGGCCCAGATCGGGGGCCGCAAAGCAGCCCTGTCTGTGTCCCCTGCCTCTAGAGGGAGTATTGGACCAACACTTGTAGAAAACGGGGTCCTTGCGGGCCACTCATTGGAGGGACACAAATAAATCTTTGCCGACTTTCTGCTGAAACTTACGAGCGTTCACACCTAAGCCACTTACAAGGTCAGCTGTTTAGCTAAACATGAGCTCATGATCTAAATTTACACAATATTGAAGAAAGCAGCTACAAGGGGAGACAATCAGCCAAAACCATCAATACCAGAATTAGATTCCCAAGGCCATCCATCAGATGAAGGAATAATCGGGTGCAAGGCAGAAAATATACATAAAACTGGAACTGAAACAAGGCACAAGGATGTTTTCAAAGACTGGTAGGATCTCTAAAACATTTTTCAAGGACATGTCATTGATAAAGCTAAATACTCCAAGGTTGTGTAATACAACAGATTAATCATTGAGAAGAGTGAAATTATGCTGTTTTGAAAACTATGGCAGGTCAGATTTTCTGCCTAATTATATAAGAAGATTTCTCTAAAAAATACACATTATTTCAAAGACTTATTGGCTGTGAAATAAGTTAAGGGTATTTCAAATGGCTTGTCTGCAAAGAAAGGTGAGATGTAGGGAATCACAGAAAGTCGAGGGGAAAATAGGTCAATATATACATTGCTGTATGGTGAACTAAGCCTTAGGCCAGCAACAATGGAGAGGACCTGACCCTTAGACACGTACAAGTAAGCTGGAATCTTCAAAAGTTCATATCTTTATAAGTAAAAAGATTTATTAAAATGAATAACCAAGTGTTTTAATTGACATCAGAAGATGAAAACAATAAACCCTGAGAACATAGAGAAAAGATAAATAAAGATATGAGCAGAACTTAATACAACAGAAAACGTATAAAATTGAGGTGATTTAGTAAGTCCAAAGAATCTTCTTTGAAAAGAATTAAAAGACACACTTTGATTAAGGAAAACCAAAACATAAGTAAAGAATATACAGAAAGAGTCAGGACAATGTTAGAGCAGAGAATATATGAAATGCCAGTAAATTTGAACATTTCTGTAAAGTGGACCATTTCCTAGCTCCTAAAGTTTACCAACACTGACACAAGAGGAAATCATTTAAGGTCATCATGTCTGCCCTTGGCATTCTCGGAACGCCCTGGCCTCAGAATGCAGCCTCTGTAGTCCATGGTAACCTGCGGAGAGGGGGCGGGGCTGAGGGAGGTTGGAACACTGCCCTCACTGAGGGAGTGGGTGTGGCCAACTCTGCTGTGACTGAACAAAGGGCAGGGGAGCAGGGGGCCCAGGGCAGGGCCTTCAGAGCCCGGCAGGCCCAGTGGAGTGTCACAAGCTTTTAGGCCCAGGCCAAAGGGTGCCTTCTTTGTCTGCACAGCTGCCCAAACTCTCACCTTTCCACTCAGGCCGCCCTCTTACTTTAAGTGTGTGTGGAACGTGTCCTCGCAGTATACCGCACTACACAGCTAAGCATAGGTCTGGGCATCGTAGCTTCCTGCCAGGTGACCGAAGTTCGCAGGCAGATGGGTCCCTGGGAAACACGCGGAGAGGCTCCTGCCCGGGTCACAGGCCGCCCACTGCCCCTGCCCCAGATCGGGAGCCGCAAAGCAGCCCTGTCTGAGTCCCCTGCCTCTAGAGGGAGTATTGGACCAACACTTGTAGAAAACGGGGTCCTTGCAGGCCACTCATTGGAGGGACACAAATAAATCTTTGCCGACTTTCTGCTGAAACTTACGAGCGTTCACACCTAAGCCTCTTACAAGGTCAGCTGTTTAGCTAAACATGAGCTCATGATCTAAATTTACACAATATTGAAGAAAGCAGCTACAAGGGGAGACAATCAGCCAAAACCATCAATACCAGAATTAGATTCCCAAGGCCATCCATCAGATGTAGGAATAATCGGGTGCAAGGCAGAAAATATACATAAAACTGGAACTGAAACAAGGCACAAGGATGTTTTCAAAGACTGGTAGGATCTCTAAAACATTTTTCAAGGACATGTCATTGATAAAGCTAAATACTCCAAGGTTGTGTAATACAACAGATTAATCAATGAGAAGAGTGAAATTATGCTGTTTTGAAAACTATGGCAGGTCAGATTTTCTGCCTAATTATATAAGAAGATTTCTCTAAAAAATACACATTATTTCAAAGACTTATTGGCTGTGAAATAAGTTAAGGGTATTTCAAATGGCTTGTCTGCAAAGAAAGGTGAGATGTAGGGAATCACAGAAAGTCGAGGGGAAAATAGGTCAATATATACATTGCTGTATGGTGAACTAAGCCTTAGGCCAGCAACAATGGAGAGGACCTGACCTTTAGACACGTACAAGTAAGCTGGAATCTTCAAAAGTTCAAATCTTTATAAGTACAAAGATTTATTAAAATCAATAACCAAGTGTTTTAATTGACATCAGAAGATGAAAACAATAAACCCTGAGAACATGGAGAAAAGATAAATAAAGATATGAGCAGAACTTAATACAACAGAAAACGTATAAAATTGAGGTGATTTAGTAAGTCCAAAGAATCTTCTTTGAAAAGATTTAAAAGACAAACTTTGATTAAGGAAAACCAAAACATAAGTAAAGAATATACAGAAAGAGTCAGGACAATGTTAGAGCAGAGAATATATGAAATGCCAGTAAATTTGAACATTTCTGTAAAGTGGACCATTTCCTAGCTCCTAAAGTTTACCAACACTGACACAAGAGGAAATCATTTAAGGTCATCATGTCTTCCCTTGGCATTCTCGGAACGCCCTGGCCTCAGAATGCAGCCTCTGTAGTCCATGGTAACCTGCGGAGAGGGGGCGGGGCTGAGGGCGGTTGGAACACTGCACTCACTGAGGGAGTGGGTGTGGCCACTTCTGCTGTGACTGAACAAAGGGCAGGGAAGCAGGGGGCCCAAGGCAGGGCCCTCAGAGCCCGGCAGGCCCAGTGGAGTGTCACAAGCTTTTAGGCCCAGAACAATGGGCGCCTTCCTTGTCTGCACAGCTGCCCAAACTCTCACCTTTCCACTCAGGCCGCCCTCTTACTTGAAGTGTGTGTGGAACGTGTCCGTGCAGTATACCGCGCTGCACAGCTAAGCATAGGTCTGGACTTCGTAGCTTCCTGCCAGGTGACCGAAGTTCGCAGGCAGATGGGTCCCTGGGACACACGCGGAGGGGCTCCTGCCCGGGTCACAGGCCGCCCACTGCCCCTGCCCCAGATCGGGGGCCGCAAAGCAGCCCTGTCTGAGTCCCCTGCCTCTAGAGGGAGTATTGGACCAACACTTGTAGAAAACGGGGTCCTTGCGGGCCTCTCATTGGAGGGACACAAATAAATCTTTGCCGACTTTCTGCTGAAACTTACGAGCGTTCACACCTAAGCCTCTTACAAAGTCAGCTGTTTAGCTAAACATGAGCTCATGATCTAAATTTACACAATATTGAAGAAAGCAGCTACAAGGGGAGACAATCAGCCAAAACCATCAATACCAGAATTAGATTCCCAAGGCCATCCATCAGTTGTAGGAATAATCGGGTGCAAGGCAGAAAATATACATAAAACTGGAACTGAAACAAGGCACAAGGATGTTTTCAATGACTGGTAGGATCTCTAAAACATTTTTCAAGGACATGTCATTGATAAAGCTAAATACTGCAAGGTTGTGTAATACAACAGATTAATCACTGAGAAGAGTGAAATTATGCTGTTTTGAAAACTATGGCAGGTCAGATTTTCTGCCTAATTATATAAGAAGATTTCTCTAAAAAAGACACATTATTTCAAAGACTTATTGGCTGTGAAATAAGTTAAGGGTATTTCAAATGGCTTGTCTGCAAAGAAAGGTGAGATGTAGGGAATCACAGAAAGTCGAGGGGAAAATAGGTCAATATATACATTGCTGTATGGTGAACTAAACCTTAGGCCAGCAACAATGGAGAGGACCTGACCCTTAGACACCTACAAGTAAGCTGGAATCTTCAAAAGTTCAAATCTTTATAAGTAAAAAGATTTATTAAAATGAATAACCAAGTGTTTTAATTGACATCAGAAGATGAAAACAATAAACCCTGAGAACATAGCGAAAAGATAAATAAAGATATGAGCAGAACTTAATACAACAGAAAACGTATAAAATTGAGGTGATTTAGTAAGTCCAAAGAATCTTCTTTGAAAAGAATTAAAAGACACACTTTGATTAAGGAAAACCAAAACATAAGTAAACAATATACAGAAAGAGTCAGGACAATGTTAGAGCAGACAATATATGAAATGCCAGTAAATTTGAACATTTCTGTAAAGTGGACCATTTCCTAGCTCCTAAAGTTTACCAACACTGACACAAGAGGAAATCATTTAAGGTCATCATGTCTGCCCTTGGCATTCTCGGAAAGCCCTGGCCTCAGAATGCAGCCTCTGTAGTCCATGGTAACCTGCGGAGAGGGGGCGGGGCTGAGGGAGGTTGGAACACTGCCCTCACTGAGGGAGTGGGTGTGGCCAACTCTGCTGTGACTGAACAAAGGGCAGGGGAGCAGGGGGCCCAGGGCAGGGCCCTCAGAGCCCGGCAGGCCCAGTGGAGTGTCACAAGCTTTTAGGCCCAGGCCAAAGGGTGCCTTCTTTGTCTGCACAGCTGCCCAAACTCTCACCTTTCCACTCAGGCCGCCCTCTTACTTGAAGTGTGTGTGGAACGTGTCCGCGCAGTATACCGCACTACACAGCTAAGCATAGGTCTGGGCATCGTAGCTTCCTGCCAGGTGACCGAAGTTCGCAGGCAGATGGGTCCCTGGGACACACGCGGAGAGGCTCCTGCCCGGGTCACAGGCCGCCCACGGCCCCTGCCCCAGATTGGGGGCCGCAAAACAGCCCTGTCTGAGTCCCCTGCCTCTAGAGGGAGTATTGGACCAACACTTGTAGAAAACGGGGTCCTTGCGGGCCACTCATTGGAGGGACACAAATAAATCTTTGCCGACTTTCTGCTGAAACTTACGAGCTTTCACACCTAAGCCACTTACAAGGTCAGCTGTTTAGCTAAACATGAGCTCATGATCTAAATTTACACAATATTGAAGAAAGCAGCTACAAGGGGAGACAATCAGCCAAAACCATCAATACCAGAATTAGATTCCCAAGGCCATCCATCAGATGAAGGAATAATCGGGTGCAAGGCAGAAAATATACATAAAACTGGAACTGAAACAAGGCACAAGGATGTTTTCAAAGACTGGTAGGATCTCTAAAACATTTTTCAAGGACATGTCATTGATAAAGCTAAATACTCCAAGGTTGTGTAATACAACAGATTAATCATTGAGAAGAGTGAAATTATGCTGTTTTGAAAACTATGGCAGGTCAGATTTTCTGCCTAATTATATAAGAAGATTTCTCTAAAAAATACACATTATTTCAAAGACTTATTGGCTGTGAAATAAGTTAAGGGTATTTCAAATGGCTTGTCTGCAAAGAAAGGTGAGATGTAGGGAATCATAGAAAGTCGAGGGGAAAATAGGTCAATATATACATTGCTGTATGGTGAACTAAGCCTTAGGCCAGCAACAATGGAGAGGATCTGACCCTTAGACACGAACAAGTAAGCTGGTAATTTCAAAAGTTCAAATCTTTATAAGTAAAAAGATTTATTAAAATGAATAACCAAGTGTTTTAATTGACATCAGAAGATGAAAACAATAAACCCTGAGAACATAGAAAAAAGATAAATAAAGATATGTGCAGAACTTAATACAACAGAAAACGTATAAAATTCAGGTGATTTAGTAAGTCCAAAGAATCTTCTTTGAAAAGATTTAAAAGACACACTTTGATTAAGGAAAACCAAAACATAAGTAAAGAATATACAGAAAGAGTCAGGACAATGTTAGAGCAGAGAATATATGAAATGCCAGTAAATTTGAACATTTCTGTAAAGTGGACCATTTCCTAGCTCCTAAAGTTTTCCAACACTGACACAAGAGGAAATCATTTAAGGTCATCATGTCTGCCCTTGGCATTCTCGGAACGCCATGGCCTCAGAATGCAGCCTCTGTAGTCCATGGTAACCTGCGGAGAGGGGGCGGGGCTGAGGGAGGTTGGAACACTACCCTCACTGAGGGAGTGGGTGTGGCCATCTCTGCTGTGACTGAACAAAGGGCAGGGGAGCAGGGGTCCCAGGGCAGGGCCCTCAGAGCCCGGCAGGCCCAGTGGAGTGTCACAAGATTTTAGGCCCAGGCCAAGGGGCGCCTTCTTTGTCTGCACAGCTGCCCAAACTCTCACCTTTCCACTGAGGCAGCCCTCTTACTTGAAGTGTTTGTGGAACCTGTCCGCTCAGTACACCGCGCTGCACAGCTAAGCATAGGTCTGGGCTTCGTAGCTTCCTGCCAGGTGACCGAAGTTCGCAGGCAGATGGGTCCCTGGGACACTCGCGTAGGGGCTCCTGCCTGGGTCACAGGCCGCCCACTGCCCCTGCCCCAGATCGGGGGTCGCAAAGCAGCCCTGTCTGAGTCCCCTGCCTCTAGAGGGAGTATTGGACCAACACTTGTAGAAAACGGGGTCCTTGCGGGCCACTCATTGGAGGGACACAAATAAATCTTTGCCGACTTTCTGCTGAAACTTACGAGCGTTCACACCTAAGCCTCTTACAAGGTCAGCTGTTTAGCTAAACATGAGCACATGATCTAAATTTACACAATATTGAAGAAAGCAGCTACAAGGGGAGACAATCAGCCAAAACCATCAATACCAGAATTAGATTCTCAAGGCCATCCATCAGATGAAGGAATAATCGGGTGCAAGGCAGAAAATATACATAAAACTGGAACTGAAACAAGGCACAAGGATGTTTTCAAAGACTGGTAGGATCTCTAAAACATTTTTCAAGGACATGTCATTGATAAAGCTAAATACTCCAAGGTTGTGTAATACAACAGATTAATCACTGAGAAGAGTGAAATTATGCTGTTTTGAAAACTATGGCAGGTCAGATTTTCTGCCTAATTATATAAGAAGATTTCTCTAAAAAAGACACATTATTTCAAAGACTTATTGGCTGTGAAATAAGTTAAGGGTATTTCAAATGGCTTGTCTGCAAAGAAAGGTGAGATGTAGGGAATCACAGAAAGTCGAGGGGAAAATAGGTCAATATATACATTGCTGTATGGTGAACTAAGCCTTAGGCCAGCAACAATGGAGAGGACCTGACCCTTAGACACGTACAAGTAAGCTGGAATCTTCAAAAGTTCAAATCTTTATAAGTAAAAAGATTTATTAAAATGAATAACCAAGTGTTTTAATTGACATCAGAAGATGAAAACTATAAACCCTGAGAACATAGAAAAAAGATAAATAAAGATATGAGCAGAACTTAATACAACAGAAAACGTATAAAATTCAGGTGATTTAGTAAGTCCAAAGAACCTTCTTTGAAAACATTTAAAAGACACACTTTGATTAAGGAAAACCAAAACATAAGTAAAGAATATACAGAAAGAGTCAGGACAATGTTAGAGCAGAGAATATATGAAATGCCAGTAAATTTGAACATTTCTGTAAAGTGGACCATTTCCTAGCTCCTAAAGTTTACCAACACTGACACAAGAGGAAATCTTTTAAGGTCATCATGTCTGCCCTTGGCATTCTCGGAACGCCCTTGCCTCAGAATGCAGCCTCTGTAGTCCATGGTAACCTGTGGAGAGGGGGCGGGGCTGAGGGAGGTTGGAACACTGCCCTCACTGAGGGAGTGGGTGTGGCCATCTCTGCTGTGACTGAACAAAGGGCAGGGGAGCAGGGGGCCCAGGGCAGGGCCCTCAGAGCCCGGCAGGCCCAGTGGAGTGTCACAAGCTTTTAGGCCCAGGCCAAAGAGCGCCTTCTTTGTCTGCACAGCTGCCCAAACTCTCACCTTTCCACTCAGGCCGCCCTCTTACTTGAAGTGTGTGTGGAACGTGTCCGTGCAGTATACCGTGCTGCACAGATAAGCATGGGTCTGGGCATCGTAGCTTCCTGCCAGGTGACCGAAGTTCGCAGGCAGATGGGTCCCTGGGACACACGCGGAGAGGCTCCTGCCCGGGTCACAGGCCACCCACTGCCCCTGCCCCAGATCGGGGGCCGCAAAGCAGCCCTGTCTGAGTCCCCTGCCTCTAGAGGGAGTATTGGACCAACACTTGTAGAAAACGGGGTCCTTGCGGGCCACTCATTGGAGGGACACAAATACATCTTTGCCGACTCTCTGCTGAAACTTACGAGCGTTCACACCTAAGCCTCTTACAAGGGCAGCTGTTTAGCTAAACATGAACTCATGATCTAAATTTACACAATAATGAAGAAAGCAGCTACAAGGGGAGACAATCAGCCAAAACCATCAATACCAGAATTAGATTCCCAAGGCCATCCATCAGATGAAGGAATAATCGGGTGCAAGGCAGAAAATATACATAAAACTGGAACTGAAACAAGGCACAAGGATGTTTTCAAAGACTGGTAGGATCTCTAAAACATTTTTCAAGGACATGTCATTGATAAAGCTAAATACTCCAAGGTTGTGTAATACAACAGATTAATCATTGAGAAGAGTGAAATTATGCTGTTTTGAAAACTATGGCAGGTCAGATTTTCTGCCTAATTATATAAGAAGATTTCTCTAAAAAATACACATTATTTCAAAGACTTATTGGCTGTGAAATAAGTTAAGGGTATTTCAAATGGCTTGTCTGCAAAGAAAGGTGAGATGTAGGGAATCACAGAAAGTCGAGGGGAAAATAGGTCAATATATACATTGCTGTATGGTGAACTAAGCCTTAGGCCAGCAACAATGGAGAGGACCTGACCCTTAGACACGTACAAGTAAGCTGGAATCTTCAAAAGTTCAAATCTTTATAAGTAAAAAGATGTACTAAAATGAATAACCAAGTGTTTTAATTGACATCAGAAGATGAAAACAATAAACCCTGAGAACATAGAGAAAAGATAAATAAAGATATGAGCAGAACTTAATACAACAGAAAACGTATAAAATTGAGGTGATTTAGTAAGTCCAAAGAATCTTCTTTGAAAAGAATTAAAAGACACACTTTGATTAAGGAAAACCAAAACATAAGTAAAGAATATACAGAAAGAGTCAGGACAATGTTAGAGCAGAGAATATATGAAATGCCAGTAAATTTGAACATTTCTGTAAAGTGGACCATTTCCTAGCTCCTAAAGTTTACCAACACTGACACAAGAGGAAATCATTTAAGGTCATCATGTCTGCCCTTGGCATTCTCGGAACGCCCTGGCCTCAGAATGCAGCCTCTGTAGTCCATGGTAAACTGCGGAGAGGGGGCGGGGCTGAGGGAGGTTGGAACACTGCCCTCACTGAGGGAGTGGGTGTGGACAACTCTGCTGTGACTGAACAAAGGGCAGGGGAGCAGGGGGCCCAGGGCAGGGCCCTCAGAGCCCGGCAGGCCCAGTGGAGTGTCACAAGCTTTTAGGCCCAGGCCAAGGGGCGCCTTCTTTTTCTGCACAGCTGCCCAAACTCTCACCTTTCCACTCAGGCAGCCCTCTTACTTGAAGTGTGTGTGGAACCTGTCCGCTCAGTACACCGCACTGCACAGCTAAGCATAGGTCTGGGCTTCGTAGCTTCCTGCCAGGAGACCGAAGTTCGCAGGCAGATGGGTCCCTGGGACACACGCGTAGGGGCTCCTGCCTGGGTCACAGGCCACCCACTGCCCCTGCCCCAGATCGGGGGTCGCAAAGCAGCCCTGTCTGAGTCCCCTGCCTCTAGAGGGAGTATTGGACCAACACTTGTAGAAAACGGGGTCCTTGCGGGCCACTCATTGGAGGGACACAAATAAATCTTTGCCGACTTTCTGCTGAAACTTACGAGCGTTCACACCTAAGCCTCTTACAAGGTCAGCTGTTTAGCTAAACATGAGCACATGATCTAAATTTACACAATATTGAAGAAAGCAGCTACAAGGGGAGACAATCAGCCAAAACCATCAATACCAGAATTAGATTCCCAAGTTCATCCATCAGATGAAGGAATAATCGGGTGCAAGGCAGAAAATATACATAAAACTGGAACTGAAACAAGGCACAAGGATGTTTTCAAAGACTGGTAGGATCTCTAAAACATTTTTCAAGGACATGTCATTGATAAAGCTAAATACTCCAAGGTTGTGTAATACAACAGATTAATCATTGAGAAGAGTGAAATTATGCTGTTTTGAAAACTATGGCAGGTCAGATTTTCTGCCTAATTATATAAGAAGATTTCTCTAAAAAATACACATTATTTCAAAGACTTATTGGCTGTGAAATAAGTTAAGGGTATTTCAAATGGCTTGTCTGCAAAGAAAGGTGAGATGTAGGGAATCACAGAAAGTCGAGGGGAAAATAGGTCAATATATACATTGCTGTATGGTGAACTAAGCCTTAGGCCAGCAACAATGGAGAGGACCTGACCCTTAGACACGTACAAGTAAGCTGGAATCTTCAAAAGTTCAAATCTTTATAAGTAAAAAGATTTATTAAAATGAATAACCAAGTGTTTTAATTGACATCAGAAGATGAAAACAATAAACCCTGAGAACATAGAGAAAAGATAAATAAAGATATGAGCAGAACTTAATACAACAGAAAACGTATAAAATTGAGGTGATTTAGTAAGTCCAAAGAATCTTCTTTGAAAAGAATTAAAAGACACACTTTGATTAAGGAAAACCAAAACATAAGTAAAGAATATACAGAAAGAGTCAGGACAATGTTAGAGCAGAGAATATATGAAATGCCAGTAAATTTGAACATTTCTGTAAAGTGGACCATTTCCTAGCTCCTAAAGTTTTCCAACACTGACACAAGAGGAAATCATTTAAGGTCATCATGTCTGCCCTTGGCATTCTCGGAACGCCCTGGCCTCAGAATGCAGCCTCTGTAGTCCATGGTAACCTGCGGAGAGGGGGCGAGGCTGAGGGAGGTTGGAACACTGCCCTCACTGAGGGAGTGGGTGTGGCCAACTCTGCTGTGACTGAACAAAGGGCAGGGGAGCAGGGGGCCCAGGGCAGGGCCCTCAGAGCCCGGCAGGCCCAGTGGAGTGTCACAAGCTTTTAGGCCCAGGCCAAAGGGTGCCTTCTTTGTCTGCACAGCTGCCCAAACTCTCACCTTTCCACTCAGGCCGCCCTCTTACTTGAAGTGTGTGTGGAACGTGTCCGCGCATTATACCGCACTACACAGCTAAGCATAGGTCTGGGCATCGTAGCTTCCTGCCAGGTGACCGAAGTTCGCAGGCAGATGGGTCCCTGGGACACACGCGGAGAGGCTCCTGCCCGGGTCACAGGCCGCCCACGGCCCCTGCCCCAGATTGGGGGCCGCAAAGCAGCCCTGTCTGAGTCCCCTGCCTCTAGAGGGAGTATTGGACCAACACTTGTAGAAAACGGGGTCCTTGCGGGCCACTCATTGGAGGGACACAAATAAATCTTTGCCGACTTTCTGCTGAAACTTACGAGCTTTCACACCTAAGCCACTTACAAGGTCAGCTGTTTAGCTAAACATGAGCTCATGATCTAAATTTACACAATATTGAAGAAAGCAGCTACAAGGGGAGACAATCAGCCAAAACCATCAATACCAGAATTAGATTCCCAAGGCCATCCATCAGATGAAGGAATAATCGGGTGCAAGGCAGAAAATATACATAAAACTGGAACTGAAACAAGGCACAAGGATGTTTTCAAAGACTGGTAGGATCTCTAAAACATTTTTCAAGGACATGTCATTGATAAAGCTAAATACTCCAAGGTTGTGTAATACAACAGATTAATCACTGAGAAGAGTGAAATTATGCTGTTTTGAAAACTATGGCAGGTCAGATTTTCTGCCTAATTATATAAGAAGATTTCTCTAAAAAAGACACATTATTTCAAAGACTTATTGGCTGTGAAATAAGTTAAGGGTATTTCAAATGGCTTGTCTGCAAAGAAAGGTGAGATGTAGGGAATCACAGAAAGTCGAGGGGAAAATAGGTCAATATATACATTGCTGTATGGTGAACTAAGCCTTAGGCCAGCAACAATGGAGAGGACCTGACCCTTAGACACGTACAAGTAAGCTGGAATCTTCAAAAGTTCAAATCTTTATAAGTAAAAAGATTTATTAAAATGAATAACCAAGTGTTTTAATTGACATCAGAAGATGAAAACAATAAACCCTGAGAACATAGAAAAAAGATAAATAAAGATATGAGCAGAACTTAATACAACAGAAAACGTATAAAATTCAGGTGATTTAGTAAGTCCAAAGAACCTTCTTTGAAAAGATTTAAAAGACACACTTTGATTAAGGAAAACCAAAACATAAGTAAAGAATATACAGAAAGAGTCAGGACAATGTTAGAGCAGAGAATATATGAAATGCCAGTAAATTTGAACATTTCTGTAAAGTGGACCATTTCCTAGCTCCTAAAGTTTTCCAACACTGACACAAGAGGAAATCATTTAAGGTCATCATGTCTGCCCTTGGCATTCTCGGAACGCCCTGGCCTCAGAATGCAGCCTCTGTAGTCCATGGTAACCTGTGGAGAGGGGGCGGGGCTGAGGGAGGTTGGAACACTGCCCTCACTGAGGGAGTGGGTGTGGCCATCTCTGCTGTGACTGAACAAAGGGCAGGGGAGCAGGGGGCCCAGGGCAGGGCCCTCAGAGCCCGGCAGGCCCAGTGGAGTGTCACAAGCTTTTAGGCCCAGGCCAAAGAGCGCCTTCTTTGTCTGCACAGTTGCCCAAACTCTCACCTTTCCACTCAGGCCGCCCTCTTACTTGAAGTGTGTGTGGAACGTGTCCGTGCAGTATACCGTGCTGCACAGATAAGCATAGGTCTGGGCATCGTAGCTTCCTGCCAGGTGACCGAAGTTCGCAGGCAGATGGGTCCCTGGGACACACGCGGAGAGGCTCCTGCCCGGGTCACAGGCCGCCCACTGCCCCTGCCCCAGATCGGGGGCCGCAAAGCAGCCCTGTCTGAGTCCCCTGCCTCTAGAGGGAGTATTGGACCAACACTTGTAGAAAACGGGGTCCTTGCGGGCCACTCATTGGAGGGACACAAATACATCTTTGCCGACTCTCTGCTGAAACTTACGAGCGTTCACACCTAAGCCTCTTACAAGGGCAGCTGTTTAGCTAAACATGAACTCATGATCTAAATTTACACAATAATGAAGAAAGCAGCTACAAGGGGAGACAATCAGCCAAAACCATCAATACCAGAATTAGATTCCCAAGGCCATCCATCAGATGTAGGAATAATCGGGTGCAAGGCAGAAAATATACATAAAACTGGAACTGAAACAAGGCACAAGGATGTTTTCAAAGACTGGTAGGATCTCTAAAACATTTTTCAAGGACATGTCATTGATAAAGCTAAATACTCCAAGGTTGTGTAATACAACAGATTAATCATTGAGAAGAGTGAAATTATGCTGTTTTGAAAACTATGGCAGGTCAGATTTTCTGCCTAATTATATAAGAAGATTTCTCTAAAAAATACACATTATTTCAAAGACTTATTGGCTGTGAAATAAGTTAAGGGTATTTCAAATGGCTTGTCTGCAAAGAAAGGTGAGATGTAGGGAATCACAGAAAGTCGAGGGGAAAATAGGTCAATATATACATTGCTGTATGGTGAACTAAGCCTTAGGCCAGCAACAATGGAGAGGACCTGACCCTTAGACACGTACAAGTAAGCTGGAATCTTCAAAAGTTCAAATCTTTATAAGTAAAAAGATGTATTAAAATGAATAACCAAGTGTTTTAATTGACATCAGAAGATGAAAACAATAAACCCTGAGAACATGGAGAAAAGATAAATAAAGATATGAGCAGAACTTAATACAACAGAAAACGTATAAAATTCAGGTGATTTAGTAAGTCCAAAGAACCTTCTTTGAAAAGATTTAAAAGACACACTTTGATTAAGGAAAACCAAAACATAAGTAAAGAATATACAGAAAGAGTCAGGACAATGTTAGAGCAGAGAATATATGAAATGCCAGTAAATTTGAACATTTCTGTAAAGTGGACCATTTCCTAGCTCCTAAAGTTTTCCAACACTGACACAAGAGGAAATCATTTAAGGTCATCATGTCTGCCCTTGGCATTCTCGGAACGCCCTGGCCTCAGAATGCAGCCTCTGTAGTCCATGGTAACCTGCGGAGAGGGGGCGGGGCTGAGGGAGGTTGGAACACTACCCTCACTGAGGGAGTGGGTGTGGCCATCTCTGCTGTGACTGAACAAAGGGCAGGGGAGCATGGGGCCCAGGGCAGGGCCCTCAGAGCCCGGCAGGCCCAGTGGAGTGTCACAAGCTTTTAGGCCCAGGCCAAGGGGCGCCTTCTTTGTCTGCACAGCTGCCCAAACTCTCACCTTTCCACTCAGGCAGCCCTCTTACTTGAAGTGTGTGTGGAACCTGTCCGCTCAGTACACCGCACTGCACAGCTAAGCATAGGTCTGGGCTTCGTAGCTTCCTGCCAGGAGACCGAAGTTCGCAGGCAGATGGGTCCCTGGGACACACGCGTAGGGGCTCCTGCCTGGGTCACAGGCCGCCCACTGCCCCTGCCCCAGATCGGGGGTCGCAAAGCAGCCCTGTCTGAGTCCCCTGCCTCTAGAGGGAGTATTGGACCAACACTTGTAGAAAACGGGGTCCTTGTGGGCCACTCATTGGAGGGACACAAATAAATCTTTGCCGACTTTCTGATGAAACTTACGAGCGTTCACACCTAAGCCTCTTACAAGGTCAGCTGTTTAGCTAAACATGAGCACATGATCTAAATTTACACAATATTGAAGAAAGCAGCTACAAGGGGAGACAATCAGCCAAAACCATCAATACCAGAATTAGATTCCCAAGGCCATCCATCAGATGAAGGAATAATCGGGTGCAAGGCAGAAAATATACATAAAACTGGAACTGAAACAAGGCACAAGGATGTTTTCAAAGACTGGTAGGATCTCTAAAACATTTTTCAAGGACATGTCATTGATAAAGCTAAATACTCCAAGGTTGTGTAATACAACAGATTAATCATTGAGAAGAGTGAAATTATGCTGTTTTGAAAACTATGGCAGGTCAGATTTTCTGCCTAATTATATAAGAAGATTTCTCTAAAAAATACACATTATTTCAAAGACTTATTGGCTGTGAAATAAGTTAAGGGTATTTCAAATGGCTTGTCTGCAAAGAAAGGTGAGATGTAGGGAATCACAGAAAGTCGAGGGGAAAATAGGTCAATATATACATTGCTGTATGGTGAACTAAGCCTTAGGCCAGCAACAATGGAGAGGACCTGACCCTTAGACACGTACAAGTAAGCTGGAATCTTCAAAAGTTCAAATCTTTATAAGTAAAAAGATTTATTAAAATGAATAACCAAGTGTTTTAATTGACATCAGAAGATGAAAACAATAAACCCTGAGAACATAGAGAAAAGATAAATAAAGATATGAGCAGAACTTAATACAACAGAAAACGTATAAAATTGAGGTGATTTAGTAAGTCCAAAGAATCTTCTTTGAAAAGATTTAAAAGACACACTTTGATTAAGGAAAACCAAAACATAAGTAAAGAATATACAGAAAGAGTCAGGACAATGTTAGAGCAGACAATATATGAAATGCCAGTAAATTTGAACATTTCTGTCAAGTGGACCATTTCCTAGCTCCTAAAGTTTACCAACACTGACACAAGAGGAAATCATTTAAGGTCATCATGTCTGCCCTTGGCATTCTCGGAACGCCCTGGCCTCAGAATGCAGCCTCTGTAGTCCATGGTAACCTGCGGAGAGGGGGCGGGGCTGAGGGAGGTTGGAACACTGCCCTCACTGAGGGAGTGGGTGTGGCCAACTCTGCTGTGACTGAACAAAGGGCAGGGGAGCAGGGGGCCCAGGGCAGGGCCCTCAGAGCCCGGCAGGCCCAGTGGAGTGTCACAAGCTTTTAGGCCCAGGCCAAAGGGTGCCTTCTTTGTCTGCACAGCTGCCCAAACTCTCACCTTTCCACTCAGGCCGCCCTCTTACTTGAAGTTTGTGTGGAACGTGTCCGCGCAGTATACCGCACTACACAGCTAAGCATAGGTCTGGGCATCGTAGCTTCCTGCCAGGTGACCGAAGTTCGCAGGCAGATGGGTCCCTGGGACACACGCGGAGAGGCTCCTGCCCGGGTCACAGGCCGCCCACGGCCCCTGCCCCAGATTGGGGGCCGCAAAGCAGCCCTGTCTGAGTCCCCTGCCTCTAGAGGGAGTATTGGACCAACACTTGTAGAAAACGGGGTCCTTGCGGGCCACTCATTGGAGGGACACAAATAAATCTTTGCCGACTTTCTGCTGAAACTTACGAGCTTTCACACGTAAGCCACTTACAAGGTCAGCTGTTTAGCTAAACATGAGCTCATGATCTAAATTTACACAATATTGAAGAAAGCAGCTACAAGGGGAGACAATCAGCCAAAACCATCAATACCAGAATTAGATTCCCAAGGCCATCCATCAGATGAAGGAATAATCGGGTGCAAGGCAGAAAATATACATAAAACTGGAACTGAAACAAGGCACAAGGATGTTTTCAAAGACTGGTAGGATCTCTAAAACATTTTTCAAGGACATGTCATTGATAAAGCTAAATACTCCAAGGTTGTGTAATACAACAGATTAATCATTGAGAAGAGTGAAATTATGCTGTTTTGAAAACTATGGCAGGTCAGATTTTCTGCCTAATTATATAAGAAGATTTCTCTAAAAAATACACATTATTTCAAAGACTTATTGGCTGTGAAATAAGTTAAGGGTATTTCAAATGGCTTGTCTGCAAAGAAAGGTGAGATGTAGGGAATCACAGAAAGTCGAGGGGAAAATAGGTCAATATATACATTGCTGTATGGTGAACTAAGCCTTAGGCCAGCAACAATGGAGAGGATCTGACCCTTAGACACGAACAAGTAAGCTGGTAATTTCAAAAGATCAAATCTTTATAAGTAAAAAGATTTATTAAAATGAATAACAAAGTGTTTTAATTGACATCAGAAGATGAAAACAATAAACCCTGAGAACATAGAAAAAAGATAAATAAAGATATGTGCAGAACTTAATACAACAGAAAACGTATAAAATTCAGGTGATTTAGTAAGTCCAAAGAATCTTCTTTGAAAAGATTTAAAAGACACACTTTGATTAAGGAAAACCAAAACATAAGTAAAGAATATACAGAAAGAGTCAGGACAATGTTAGAGCAGAGAATATATGAAATGCCCGTAAATTTGAACATTTCTGTAAAGTGGACCATTTCCTAGCTCCTAAAGTTTACCAACAGTGACACAAGAGGAAATCTTTTAAGGTCATCATGTCTGCCCTTGGCATTCTCGGAACGCCCTGGCCTCAGAATGCAGCCTCTGTAGTCCATGGTAACCTGAGGAGAAGGGGCGGGGCTGAGGGAGGTTGGAACACTGCCCTCACTGAGGGAGTGGGTGTGGCCATCTCTGCTGTGACTGAACAAAGGGCAGGGGAGCAGGGGGCCCAGGGCAGGGCCCTCAGAGCCCGGCAGGCCCAGTGGAGTGTCACAAGCTTTTAGGCCCAGGCCAAAGAGCGCCTTCTTTGTCTGCACAGCTGCCCAAACTCTCACCTTTCCACTCAGGCCGCCCTCTTACTTGAAGTGTGTGTGGAACGTGTCCGTGCAGTATACCGTGCTGCACAGATAAGCATAGGTCTGGGCATCGTAGCTTCCTGCCAGGTGACCGAAGTTCGCAGGCAGATGGGTCCCTGGGACACACGCGGAGAGGCTCCTGCCCGGGTCACAGGCCGCCCACTGCCCCTGCCCCAGATCGGGGGCCGCAAAGCAGCCCTGTCTGAGTCCCCTGCCTCTAGAGGGAGTATTGGACCAACACTTGTAGAAAACGGGGTCCTTGCGGGCCACTCATTGGAGGGACACAAATACATCTTTGCCGACTCTCTGCTGAAACTTACGAGCGTTCACACCTAAGCCTCTTACAAGGGCAGCTGTTTAGCTAAACATGAACTCATGATCTAAATTTACACAATAATGAAGAAAGCAGCTACAAGGGGAGACAATCAGCCAAAACCATCAATACCAGAATTAGATTCCCAAGGCCATCCATCAGATGTAGGAATAATCGGGTGCAAGGCAGAAAATATACATAAAACTGGAACTGAAACAAGGCACAAGGATGTTTTCAAAGACTGGTAGGATCTCTAAAACATTTTTCAAGGACATGTCATTGATAAAGCTAAATACTCCAAGGTTGTGTAATACAACAGATTAATCATTGAGAAGAGTGAAATTATGCTGTTTTGAAAACTATGGCAGGTCAGATTTTCTGCCTAATTATATAAGAAGATTTCTCTAAAAAATACACATTATTTCAAAGACTTATTGGCTGTGAAATAAGTTAAGGGTATTTCAAATGGCTTGTCTGCAAAGAAAGGTGAGATGTAGGGAATCACAGAAAGTCGAGGGGAAAATAGGTCAATATATACATTGCTGTATGGTGAACTAAGCCTTAGGCCAGCAACAATGGAGAGGACCTGACCCTTAGACACGTACAAGTAAGCTGGAATCTTCAAAAGTTCAAATCTTTATAAGTAAAAAGATGTACTAAAATCAATAACCAAGTGTTTTAATTGACATCAGAAGATGAAAACAATAAACCCTGAGAACATGGAGAAAAGATAAATAAAGATATGAGCAGAACTTAATACAACAGAAAACGTATAAAATTCAGGTGATTTAGTAAGTCCAAAGAACCTCCTTTGAAAAGATTTAAAAGACACACTTTGATTAAGGAAAACCAAAACATAAGTAAAGAATATACAGAAAGAGTCAGGACAATGTTAGAGCAGAGAATATATGAAATGCCAGTAAATTTGAACATTTCTGTAAAGTGGACCATTTCCTAGCTCCTAAAGTTTTCCAACACTGACACAAGAGGAAATCATTTAAGGTCATCATGTCTGCCCTTGGCATTCTCGGAACGCCCTGGCCTCAGAATGCAGCCTCTGTAGTCCATGGTAACCTGCGGAGAGGGGGCGGGGCTGAGGGAGGTTGGAACACTACCCTCACTGAGGGAGTGGGTGTGGCCATCTCTGCTGTGACTGAACAAAGGGTAGGGGAGCAGGGGGCCCAGGGCAGGGCCCTCAGAGCCCGGCAGGCCCAGTGGAGTGTCACAAGCTTTTAGGCCCAGGCCAAGGGGCGCCTTCTTTGTCTGCACAGCTGCCCAAACTCTCACCTTTCCACTCAGGCAGCCCTCTTACTTGAAGTGTGTGTGGAACCTGTCCGCTCAGTACACCGCACTGCACAGCTAAGCATAGGTCTGGGCTTCGTAGCTTCCTGCCAGGAGACCGAAGTTCGCAGGCAGATGGGTCCCTGGGACACACGCGTAGGGGCTCCTGCCTGGGTCACAGGCCGCCCACTGCCCCTGCCCCAGATCGGGGGTCGCAAAGCAGCCCTGTCTGAGTCCCCTGCCTCTAGAGGGAGTATTGGACCAACACTTGTAGAAAACGGGGTCCTTGCGGGCCACTCATTGGAGGGACACAAATAAATCTTTGCCGACTTTCTGCTGAAACTTACGAGCGTTCACAGCTAAGCCTCTTACAAGGTCAGCTGTTTAGCTAAACATGAGCACATGATCTAAATTTACACAATATTGAAGAAAGCAGCTACAAGGGGAGACAATCAGCCAAAACCATCAATACCAGAATTAGATTCCCAAGTTCATCCATCAGATGAAGGAATAATCGGGTGCAAGGCAGAAAATATACATAAAACTGGAACTGAAACAAGGCACAAGGATGTTTTCAAAGACTGGTAGGATCTCTAAAACATTTTTCAAGGACATGTCATTGATAAAGCTAAATACTCCAAGGTTGTGTAATACAACAGATTAATCATTGAGAAGAGTGAAATTATGCTGTTTTGAAAACTATGGCAGGTCAGATTTTCTGCCTAATTATATAAGAAGATTTCTCTAAAAAATACACATTATTTCAAAGACTTATTGGCTGTGAAATAAGTTAAGGGTATTTCAAATGGCTTGTCTGCAAAGAAAGGTGAGATGTAGGGAATCACAGAAAGTCGAGGGGAAAATAGGTCAATATATACATTGCTGTATGGTGAACTAAGCCTTAGGCCAGCAACAATGGAGAGGACCTTACCCTTAGACACGTACAAGTAAGCTGGAATCTTCAAAAGTTCAAATCTTTATAAGTAAAAAGATTTATTAAAATGAATAACCAAGTGTTTTAATTGACATCAGAAGATGAAAACAATAAACCCTGAGAACATAGAGAAAAGATAAATAAAGATATGAGCAGAAGTTAATACAACAGAAAACGTATAAAATTCAGGTGATTTAGTAAGTCCAAAGAATCTTCTTTGAAAAGAATTAAAAGACACACTTTGATTAAGGAAAACCAAAACATAAGTAAAGAATATACAGAAAGAGTCAGGACAATGTTAGAGCAGAGAATATATGAAATGCCAGTAAATTTGAACATTTCTGTAAAGTGGACCATTTCCTAGCTCCTAAAGTTTACCAACACTGACACAAGAGGAAATCATTTAAGGTCATCATGTCTGCCCTTGGCATTCTCGGAACGCCCTGGCCTCAGAATGCAGCCTCTGTAGTCCATGGTAAACTGCGGAGAGGGGGCGGGGCTGAGGGAGGTTGGAACACTGCCCTCACTGAGGGAGTGGGTGTGGACAACTCTGCTGTGACTGAACAAAGGGCAGGGGAGCAGGGGGCCCAGGGCAGGGCCCTCAGAGCCCGGCAGGCCCAGTGGAGTGTCACAAGCTTTTAGGCCCAGGCCAAGGGGCGCCTTCTTTGTCTGCACAGCTGCCCAAACTCTCACCTTTCCACTCAGGCAGCCCTCTTACTTGAAGTGTGTGTGGAACCTGTCCGCTCAGTACACCGCACTGCACAGCTAAGCATAGGTCTGGGCTTCGTAGCTTCCTGCCAGGAGACCGAAGTTCGCAGGCAGATGGGTCCCTGGGACACACGCGTAGGGGCTCCTGCCTGGGTCACAGGCCGCCCACTGCCCCTGCCCCAGATCGGGGGTCGCAAAGCAGCCCTGTCTGAGTCCCCTGCCTCTAGAGGGAGTATTGGACCAACACTTGTAGAAAACGGGGTCCTTGCGGGCCACTCATTGGAGGGACACAAATAAATCTTTGCCGACTTTCTGCTGAAACTTACGAGCGTTCACACCTAAGCCTCTTACAAGGTCAGCTGTTTAGCTAAACATGAGCACATGATCTAAATTTACACAATATTGAAGAAAGCAGCTACAAGGGGAGACAATCAGCCAAAACCATCAATACCAGAATTAGATTCCCAAGTTCATCCATCAGATGAAGGAATAATCGGGTGCAAGGCAGAAAATATACATAAAACTGGAACTGAAACAAGGCACAAGGATGTTTTCAAAGACTGGTAGGATCTCTAAAACATTTTTCAAGGACATGTCATTGATAAAGCTAAATACTCCAAGGTTGTGTAATACAACAGATTAATCATTGAGAAGAGTGAAATTATGCTGTTTTGAAAACTATGGCAGGTCAGATTTTCTGCCTAATTATATAAGAAGATTTCTCTAAAAAATACACATTATTTCAAAGACTTATTGGCTGTGAAATAAGTTAAGGGTATTTCAAATGGCTTGTCTGCAAAGAAAGGTGAGATGTAGGGAATCACAGAAAGTCGAGGGGAAAATAGGTCAATATATACATTGCTGTATGGTGAACTAAGCCTTAGGCCAGCAACAATGGAGAGGACCTGACCCTTAGACACGTACAAGTAAGCTGGAATCTTCAAAAGTTCAAATCTTTATAAGTAAAAAGATTTATTAAAATGAATAACCAAGTGTTTTAATTGACATCAGAAGATGAAAACAATAAACCCTGAGAACATAGAGAAAAGATAAATAAAGATATGAGCAGAACTTAATACAACAGAAAACGTATAAAATTGAGGTCATTTAGTAAGTCCAAAGAATCTTCTTTGAAAAGAATTAAAAGACACACTTTGATTAAGGAAAACCAAAACATAAGTAAAGAATATACAGAAAGAGTCAGGACAATGTTAGAGCAGAGAATATATGAAATGCCAGTAAATTTGAACATTTCTGTAAAGTGGACCATTTCCTAGCTCCTAAAGTTTACCAACACTGACACAAGAGGAAATCATTTAAGGTCATCATGTCTGCCCTTGGCATTCTCGGAACGCCCTGGCCTCAGAATGCAGCCTCTGTAGTCCATGGTAACCTGCGGAGAGGGGGCGAGGCTGAGGGAGGTTGGAACACTGCCCTCACTGAGGGAGTGGGTGTGGCCAACTCTGCTGTGACTGAACAAAGGGCAGGGGAGCAGGGGGCCCAGGGCAGGGCCCTCAGAGCCCGGCAGGCCCAGTGGAGTGTCACAAGCTTTTAGGCCCAGGCCAAAGGGTGCCTTCTTTGTCTGCACAGCTGCCCAAACTCTCACCTTTCCACTCAGGCCGCCCTCTTACTTGAAGTGTGTGTGGAACGTGTCCGCGCAGTATACCGCACTACACAGCTAAGCATAGGTCTGGGCATCGTAGCTTCCTGCCAGGTGACCGAAGTTCGCAGGCAGATGGGTCCCTGGGACACACGCGGAGAGGCTCCTGCCCGGGTCACAGGCCGCCCACGGCCCCTGCCCCAGATTGGGGGCCGCAAAGCAGCCCTGTCTGAGTCCCCTGCCTCTAGAGGGAGTATTGGACCAACACTTGTAGAAAACGGGGTCCTTGCGGGCCACTCATTGGAGGGACACAAATAAATCTTTGCCGACTTTCTGCTGAAACTTACGAGCTTTCACACCTAAGCCACTTACAAGGTCAGCTGTTTAGCTAAACATGAGCTCATGATCTAAATTTACACAATATTGAAGAAAGCAGCTACAAGGGGAGACAATCAGCCAAAACCATCAATACCAGAATTAGATTCCCAAGGCCATCCATCAGATGAAGGAATAATCGGGTGCAAGGCAGAAAATATACATAAAACTGGAACTGAAACAAGGCACAAGGATGTTTTCAAAGACTGGTAGGATCTCTAAAACATTTTTCAAGGACATGTCATTGATAAAGCTAAATACTCCAAGGTTGTGTAATACAACAGATTAATCATTGAGAAGAGTGAAATTATGCTGTTTTGAAAACTATGGCAGGTCAGATTTTCTGCCTAATTATATAAGAAGATTTCTCTAAAAAATACACATTATTTCAAAGACTTATTGGCTGTGAAATAAGTTAAGGGTATTTCAAATGGCTTGTCTGCAAAGAAAGGTGAGATGTAGGGAATCATAGAAAGTCGAGGGGAAAATAGGTCAATATATACATTGCTGTATGGTGAACTAAGCCTTAGGCCAGCAACAATGGAGAGGATCTGACCCTTAGACACGAACAAGTAAGCTGGAATCTTCAAAAGATCAAATCTTTATAAGTAAAAAGATTTATTAAAATGAATAACAAAGTGTTTTAATTGACATCAGAAGATGAAAACAATAAACCCTGAGAACATAGAAAAAAGATAAATAAAGATATGTGCAGAACTTAATACAACAGAAAACGTATAAAATTCAGGTGATTTAGTAAGTCCAAAGAATCTTCTTTGAAAAGATTTAAAAGACACACTTTGATTAAGGAAAACCAAAACATAAGTAAAGAATATACAGAAAGAGTCAGGACAATGTTAGAGCAGAGAATATATGAAATGCCAGTAAATTTGAACATTTCTGTAAAGTGGACCATTTCCTAGCTCCTAAAGTTTTCCAACACTGACACAAGAGGAAATCATTTAAGGTCATCATGTCTGCCCTTGGCATTCTCGGAACGCCCTGGCCTCAGAATGCAGCCTCTGTAGTCCATGGTAACCTGCGGAGAGGGGGCGGGGCTGAGGGAGGTTGGAACACTACCCTCACTGAGGGAGTGGGTGTGGCCATCTCTGCTGTGACTGAACAAAGGGCAGGGGAGCAGGGGTCCCAGGGCAGGGCCCTCAGAGCCCGGCAGGCCCAGTGGAGTGTCACAAGATTTTAGGCCCAGGCCAAGGGGCGCCTTCTTTGTCTGCACAGCTGCCCAAACTCTCACCTTTCCACTGAGGCAGCCCTCTTACTTGAAGTGTGTGTGGAACCTGTCCGCTCAGTACACCGCGCTGCACAGCTAAGCATAGGTCTGGGCTTCGTAGCTTCCTGCCAGGTGACCGAAGTTCGCAGGCAGATGGGTCCCTGGGACACTCGCGTAGGGGCTCCTGCCTGGGTCACAGGCCGCCCACTGCCCCTGCCCCAGATCGGGGGTCGCAAAGCAGCCCTGTCTGAGTCCCCTGCCTCTAGAGGGAGTATTGGACCAACACTTGTAGAAAACGGGGTCCTTGCGGGCCACTCATTGGAGGGACACAAATAAATCTTTGCCGACTTTCTGCTGAAACTTACGAGCGTTCACACCTAAGCCTCTTACAAGGTCAGCTGTTTAGCTAAACATGAGCACATGATCTAAATTTACACAATATTGAAGAAAGCAGCTACAAGGGGAGACAATCAGCCAAAACCATCAATACCAGAATTAGATTCCCAAGGCCATCCATCAGATGAAGGAATAATCGGGTGCAAGGCAGAAAATATACATAAAACTGGAACTGAAACAAGGCACAAGGATGTTTTCAAAGACTGGTAGGATCTCTAAAACATTTTTCAAGGACATGTCATTGATAAAGCTAAATACTCCAAGGTTGTGTAATACAACAGATTAATCACTGAGAAGAGTGAAATTATGCTGTTTTGAAAACTATGGCAGGTCAGATTTTCTGCCTAATTATATAAGAAGATTTCTCTAAAAAAGACACATTATTTCAAAGACTTATTGGCTGTGAAATAAGTTAAGGGTATTTCAAATGGCTTGTCTGCAAAGAAAGGTGAGATGTAGGGAATCACAGAAAGTCGAGGGGAAAATAGGTCAATATATACATTGCTGTATGGTGAACTAAGCCTTAGGCCAGCAACAATGGAGAGGACCTGACCCTTAGACACGTACAAGTAAGCTGGAATCTTCAAAAGTTCAAATCTTTATAAGTAAAAAGATTTATTAAAATGAATAACCAAGTGTTTTAATTGACATCAGAAGATGAAAACAATAAACCCTGAGAACATAGAAAAAAGATAAATAAAGATATGAGCAGAACTTAATACAACAGAAAACGTATAAAATTCAGGTGATTTAGTAAGTCCAAAGAACCTTCTTTGAAAAGATTTAAAAGACACACTTTGATTAAGGAAAACCAAAACATAAGTAAAGAATATACAGAAAGAGTCAGGACAATGTTAGAGCAGAGAATATATGAAATGCCAGTAAATTTGAACATTTCTGTAAAGTGGACCATTTCCTAGCTCCTAAAGTTTTCCAACACTGACACAAGAGGAAATCATTTAAGGTCATCATGTCTGCCCTTGGCATTCTCGGAACGCCCTGGCCTCAGAATGCAGCCTCTGTAGTCCATGGTAACCTGTGGAGAGGGGGCGGGGCTGAGGGAGGTTGGAACACTGCCCTCACTGAGGGAGTGGGTGTGGCCATCTCTGCTGTGACTGAACAAAGGGCAGGGGAGCAGGGGGCCCAGGGCAGGGCCCTCAGAGCCCGGCAGGCCCAGTGGAGTGTCACAAGCTTTTAGGCCCAGGCCAAAGAGCGCCTTCTTTGTCTGCACAGTTGCCCAAACTCTCACCTTTCCACTCAGGCCGCCCTCTTACTTGAAGTGTGTGTGGAACGTGTCCGTGCAGTATACCGTGCTGCACAGATAAGCATAGGTCTGGGCATCGTAGCTTCCTGCCAGGTGACCGAAGTTCGCAGGCAGATGGGTCCCTGGGACACACGCGGAGAGGCTCCTGCCCGGGTCACAGGCCGCCCACTGCCCCTGCCCCAGATCGGGGGCCGCAAAGCAGCCCTGTCTGAGTCCCCTGCCTCTAGAGGGAGTATTGGACCAACACTTGTAGAAAACGGGGTCCTTGCGGGCCACTCATTGGAGGGACACAAATACATCTTTGCCGACTCTCTGCTGAAACTTACGAGCGTTCACACCTAAGCCTCTTACAAGGACAGCTGTTTAGCTAAACATGAACTCATGATCTAAATTTACACAATAATGAAGAAAGCAGCTACAAGGGGAGACAATCAGCCAAAACCATCAATACCAGAATTAGATTCCCAAGGCCATCCATCAGATGTAGGAATAATCGGGTGCAAGGCAGAAAATATACATAAAACTGGAACTGAAACAAGGCACAAGGATGTTTTCAAAGACTGGTAGGATCTCTAAAACATTTTTCAAGGACATGTCATTGATAAAGCTAAATACTCCAAGGTTGTGTAATACAACAGATTAATCATTGAGAAGAGTGAAATTATGCTGTTTTGAAAACTATGGCAGGTCAGATTTTCTGCCTAATTATATAAGAAGATTTCTCTAAAAAATACACATTATTTCAAAGACTTATTGGCTGTGAAATAAGTTAAGGGTATTTCAAATGGCTTGTCTGCAAAGAAAGGTGAGATGTAGGGAATCACAGAAAGTCGAGGTGAAAATAGGTCAATATATACATTGCTGTATGGTGAACTAAGCCTTAGGCCAGCAACAATGGAGAGGACCTGACCCTTAGACACGTACAAGTAAGCTGGAATCTTCAAAAGTTCAAATCTTTATAAGTAAAAAGATGTACTAAAATCAATAACCAAGTGTTTTAATTGACATCAGAAGATGAAAACAATAAACCCTGAGAACATGGAGAAAAGATAAATAAAGATATGAGCAGAACTTAATACAACAGAAAACGTATAAAATTCAGGTGATTTAGTAAGTCCAAAGAATCTTCTTTGAAAAGATTTAAAAGACACACTTTGATTAAGGAAAACCAAAACATAAGTAAAGAATATACAGAAAGAGTCAGGACAATGTTAGAGCAGAGAATATATGAAATGCCAGTAAATTTGAACATTTCTGTAAAGTGGACCATTTCCTAGCTCCTAAAGTTTTCCAACACTGACACAAGAGGAAATCATTTAAGGTCATCATGTCTGCCCTTGGCATTCTCGGAACGCCCTGGCCTCAGAATGCAGCCTCTGTAGTCCATGGTAACCTGCGGAGAGGGGGCGGGGCTGAGGGAGGTTGGAACACTACCCTCACTGAGGGAGTGGGTGTGGCCATCTCTGCTGTGACTGAACAAAGGGCAGGGGAGCAGGGGTCCCAGGGCAGGGCCCTCAGAGCCCGGCAGGCCCAGTGGAGTGTCACAAGATTTTAGGCCCAGGCCAAGGGGCGCCTTCTTTGTCTGCACAGCTGCCCAAACTCTCACCTTTCCACTGAGGCAGCCCTCTTACTTGAAGTGTGTGTGGAACCTGTCCGCTCAGTACACCGCGCTGCACAGCTAAGCATAGGTCTGGGCTTCGTAGCTTCCTGCCAGGTGACCGAAGTTCGCAGGCAGATGGGTCCCTGGGACACTCGCGTAGGGGCTCCTGCCTGGGTCACAGGCCGCCCACTGCCCCTGCCCCAGATCGGGGGTCGCAAAGCAGCCCTGTCTGAGTCCCCTGCCTCTAGAGGGAGTATTGGACCAACACTTGTAGAAAACGGGGTCCTTGCGGGCCACTCATTGGAGGGACACAAATAAATCTTTGCCGACTTTCTGCTGAAACTTACGAGCGTTCACACCTAAGCCTCTTACAAGGTCAGCTGTTTAGCTAAACATGAGCACATGATCTAAATTTACACAATATTGAAGAAAGCAGCTACAAGGGGAGACAATCAGCCAAAACCATCAATACCAGAATTAGATTCCCAAGGCCATCCATCAGATGAAGGAATAATCGGGTGCAAGGCAGAAAATATACATAAAACTGGAACTGAAACAAGGCACAAGGATGTTTTCAAAGACTGGTAGGATCTCTAAAACATTTTTCAAGGACATGTCATTGATAAAGCTAAATACTCCAAGGTTGTGTAATACAACAGATTAATCACTGAGAAGAGTGAAATTATGCTGTTTTGAAAACTATGGCAGGTCAGATTTTCTGCCTAATTATATAAGAAGATTTCTCTAAAAAAGACACATTATTTCAAAGACTTATTGGCTGTGAAATAAGTTAAGGGTATTTCAAATGGCTTGTCTGCAAAGAAAGGTGAGATGTAGGGAATCACAGAAAGTCGAGGGGAAAATAGGTCAATATATACATTGCTGTATGGTGAACTAAGCCTTAGGCCAGCAACAATGGAGAGGACCTGACCCTTAGACACGTACAAGTAAGCTGGAATCTTCAAAAGTTCAAATCTTTATAAGTAAAAAGATTTATTAAAATGAATAACCAAGTGTTTTAATTGACATCAGAAGATGAAAACAATAAACCCTGAGAACATAGAAAAAAGATAAATAAAGATATGAGCAGAACTTAATACAACAGAAAACGTATAAAATTCAGGTGATTTAGTAAGTCCAAAGAACCTTCTTTGAAAAGATTTAAAAGACACACTTTGATTAAGGAAAACCAAAACATAAGTAAAGAATATACAGAAAGAGTCAGGACAATGTTAGAGCAGAGAATATATGAAATGCCAGTAAATTTGAACATTTCTGTAAAGTGGACCATTTCCTAGCTCCTAAAGTTTTCCAACACTGACACAAGAGGAAATCATTTAAGGTCATCATGTCTGC
Organism: Mesoplodon mirus; assembly: GCF_964341445.2. NCBI lineage: Eukaryota > Metazoa > Chordata > Mammalia > Artiodactyla > Ziphiidae > Mesoplodon > Mesoplodon mirus. Next base: position 32,735 of record NW_028294811.1, on the reverse strand, counting down.
CCTTGGCATTCTCGGAACGCCCTGGCCTCAGAATGCAGCCTCTGTAGTCCATGGTAACCTGTGGAGAGGGGGCGGGGCTGAGGGAGGTTGGAACACTGCCCTCACTGAGGGAGTGGGTGTGGCCATCTCTGCTGTGACTGAACAAAGGGCAGGGGAGCAGGGGGCCCAGGGCAGGGCCCTCAGAGCCCGGCAGGCCCAGTGGAGTGTCACAAGCTTTTAGGCCCAGGCCAAAGAGCGCCTTCTTTGTCTGCACAGTTGCCCAAACTCTCACCTTTCCACTCAGGCCGCCCTCTTACTTGAAGTGTGTGTGGAACGTGTCCGTGCAGTATACCGTGCTGCACAGATAAGCATAGGTCTGGGCATCGTAGCTTCCTGCCAGGTGACCGAAGTTCGCAGGCAGATGGGTCCCTGGGACACACGCGGAGAGGCTCCTGCCCGGGTCACAGGCCGCCCACTGCCCCTGCCCCAGATCGGGGGCCGCAAAGCAGCCCTGTCTGAGTCCCCTGCCTCTAGAGGGAGTATTGGACCAACACTTGTAGAAAACGGGGTCCTTGCGGGCCACTCATTGGAGGGACACAAATACATCTTTGCCGACTCTCTGCTGAAACTTACGAGCGTTCACACCTAAGCCTCTTACAAGGACAGCTGTTTAGCTAAACATGAACTCATGATCTAAATTTACACAATAATGAAGAAAGCAGCTACAAGGGGAGACAATCAGCCAAAACCATCAATACCAGAATTAGATTCCCAAGGCCATCCATCAGATGTAGGAATAATCGGGTGCAAGGCAGAAAATATACATAAAACTGGAACTGAAACAAGGCACAAGGATGTTTTCAAAGACTGGTAGGATCTCTAAAACATTTTTCAAGGACATGTCATTGATAAAGCTAAATACTCCAAGGTTGTGTAATACAACAGATTAATCATTGAGAAGAGTGAAATTATGCTGTTTTGAAAACTATGGCAGGTCAGATTTTCTGCCTAATTATATAAGAAGATTTCTCTAAAAAATACACATTATTTCAAAGACTTATTGGCTGTGAAATAAGTTAAGGGTATTTCAAATGGCTTGTCTGCAAAGAAAGGTGAGATGTAGGGAATCACAGAAAGTCGAGGGGAAAATAGGTCAATATATACATTGCTGTATGGTGAACTAAGCCTTAGGCCAGCAACAATGGAGAGGACCTGACCCTTAGACACGTACAAGTAAGCTGGAATCTTCAAAAGTTCAAATCTTTATAAGTAAAAAGATGTACTAAAATCAATAACCAAGTGTTTTAATTGACATCAGAAGATGAAAACAATAAACCCTGAGAACATGGAGAAAAGATAAATAAAGATATGAGCAGAACTTAATACAACAGAAAACGTATAAAATTCAGGTGATTTAGTAAGTCCAAAGAATCTTCTTTGAAAAGATTTAAAAGACACACTTTGATTAAGGAAAACCAAAACATAAGTAAAGAATATACAGAAAGAGTCAGGACAATGTTAGAGCAGAGAATATATGAAATGCCAGTAAATTTGAACATTTCTGTAAAGTGGACCATTTCCTAGCTCCTAAAGTTTTCCAACACTGACACAAGAGGAAATCATTTAAGGTCATCATGTCTGCCCTTGGCATTCTCGGAACGCCCTGGCCTCAGAATGCAGCCTCTGTAGTCCATGGTAACCTGCGGAGAGGGGGCGGGACTGAGGGAGGTTGGAACACTACCCTCACTGAGGGAGTGGGTGTGGCCATCTCTGCTGTGACTGAACAAAGGGCAGGGGAGCAGGGGGCCCAGGGCAGGGCCCTCAGAGCCCGGCAGGCCCAGTGGAGTGTCACAAGCTTTTAGGCCCAGGCCAAGGGGCGCCTTCTTTGTCTGCACAGCTGCCCAAACTCTCACCTTTCCACTCAGGCAGCCCTCTTACTTGAAGTGTGTGTGGAACCTGTCCGCTCAGTACACCGCACTGCACAGCTAAGCATAGGTCTGGGCTTCGTAGCTTCCTGCCAGGAGACCGAAGTTCGCAGGCAGATGGGTCCCTGGGACACACGCGTAGGGGCTCCTGCCTGGGTCACAGGCCGCCCACTGCCCCTGCCCCAGATCGGGGGTCGCAAAGCAGCCCTGTCTGAGTCCCCTGCCTCTAGATGGAGTATTGGACCAACACTTGTAGAAAACGGGGTCCTTGCGGGCCACTCATTGGAGGGACACAAATAAATCTTTGCCGACTTTCTGCTGAAACTTACGAGCGTTTACACCTAAGCGTCTTACAAGGTCAGCTGTTTAGCTAAACATGAGCACATGATATAAATTTACACAATATTGAAGAAAGCAGCTACAAGGGGAGACAATCAGCCAAAACCATCAATACCAGAATTAGATTCCCAAGTTCATCCATCAGATGAAGGAATAATCGGGTGCAAGGCAGAAAATATACATAAAACTGGAACTGAAACAAGGCACAAGGATGTTTTCAAAGACTGGTAGGATCTCTAAAACATTTTTCAAGGACATGTCATTGATAAAGCTAAATACTCCAAGGTTGTGTAATACAACAGATTAATCATTGAGAAGAGTGAAATTATGCTGTTTTGAAAACTATGGCAGGTCAGATTTTCTGCCTAATTATATAAGAAGATTTCTCTAAAAAATACACATTATTTCAAAGACTTATTGGCTGTGAAATAAGTTAAGGGTATTTCAAATGGCTTGTCTGCAAAGAAAGGTGAGATGTAGGGAATCACAGAAAGTCGAGGGGAAAATAGGTCAATATATACATTGCTGTATGGTGAACTAAGCCTTAGGCCAGCAACAATGGAGAGGACCTGACCCTTAGACACGTACAAGTAAGCTGGAATCTTCAAAAGTTCAAATCTTTATAAGTAAAAAGATTTATTAAAATGAATAACCAAGTGTTTTAATTGACATCAGAAGATGAAAACAATAAACCCTGAGAACATAGAGAAAAGATAAATAAAGATATGAGCAGAACTTAATACAACAGAAAACGTATAAAATTGAGGTGATTTAGTAAGTCCAAAGAATCTTCTTTGAAAAGAATTAAAAGACACACTTTGATTAAGGAAAACCAAAACATAAGTAAAGAATATACAGAAAGAGTCAGGACAATGTTAGAGCAGAGAATATATGAAATGCCAGTAAATTTGAACATTTCTGTAAAGTGGACCATTTCCTAGCTCCTAAAGTTTACCAACACTGACACAAGAGGAAATCATTTAAGGTCATCATGTCTGCCCTTGGCATTCTCGGAACGCCCTGGCCTCAGAATGCAGCCTCTGTAGTCCATGGTAACCTGCGGAGAGGGGGCGGGGCTGAGGGAGGTTGGAACACTGCCCTCACTGAGGGAGTGGGTGTGGCCAACTCTGCTGTGACTGAACAAAGGGCAGGGGAGCAGGGGGCCCAGGGCAGGGCCCTCAGAGCCCGGCAGGCCCAGTGGAGTGTCACAAGCTTTTAGGCCCAGGCCAAAGGGTGCCTTCTTTGTCTGCACAGCTGCCCAAACTCTCACCTTTCCACTCAGGCCGCCCTCTTACTTGAAGTGTGTGTGGAACGTGTCCGCGCAGTATACCGCACTACACAGCTAAGCATAGGTCTGGGCATCGTAGCTTCCTGCCAGGTGACCGAAGTTCGCAGGCAGATGGGTCCCTGGGACACACGCGGAGAGGCTCCTGCCCGGGTCACAGGCCGCCCACGGCCCCTGCCCCAGATTGGGGGCCGCAAAGCAGCCCTGTCTGAGTCCCCTGCCTCTAGAGGGAGTATTGGACCAACACTTGTAGAAAACGGGGTCCTTGCGGGCCACTCATTGGAGGGACACAAATAAATCTTTGCCGACTTTCTGCTGAAACTTACGAGCTTTCACACCTAAGCCACTTACAAGGTCAGCTGTTTAGCTAAACATGAGCTCATGATCTAAATTTACACAATATTGAAGAAAGCAGCTACAAGGGGAGACAATCAGCCAAAACCATCAATACCAGAATTAGATTCCCAAGGCCATCCATCAGATGAAGGAATAATCGGGTGCAAGGCAGAAAATATACATAAAACTGGAACTGAAACAAGGCACAAGGATGTTTTCAAAGACTGGTAGGATCTCTAAAACATTTTTCAAGGACATGTCATTGATAAAGCTAAATACTCCAAGGTTGTGTAATACAACAGATTAATCATTGAGAAGAGTGAAATTATGCTGTTTTGAAAACTATGGCAGGTCAGATTTTCTGCCTAATTATATAAGAAGATTTCTCTAAAAAATACACATTATTTCAAAGACTTATTGGCTGTGAAATAAGTTAAGGGTATTTCAAATGGCTTGTCTGCAAAGAAAGGTGAGATGTAGGGAATCATAGAAAGTCGAGGGGAAAATAGGTCAATATATACATTGCTGTATGGTGAACTAAGCCTTAGGCCAGCAACAATGGAGAGGATCTGACCCTTAGACACGAACAAGTAAGCTGGTAATTTCAAAAGATCAAATCTTTATAAGTAAAAAGATTTATTAAAATGAATAACCAAGTGTTTTAATTGACATCAGAAGATGAAAACAATAAACCCTGAGAACATAGAAAAAAGATAAATAAAGATATGTGCAGAACTTAATACAACAGAAAACGTATAAAATTCAGGTGATTTAGTAAGTCCAAAGAATCTTCTTTGAAAAGATTTAAAAGACACACTTTGATTAAGGAAAACCAAAACATAAGTAAAGAATATACAGAAAGAGTCAGGACAATGTAAGAGCAGAGAATATATGAAATGCCAGTAAATTTGAACATTTCTGTAAAGTGGACCATTTCCTAGCTCCTAAAGTTTTCCAACACTGACACAAGAGGAAATCATTTAAGGTCATCATGTCTGCCCTTGGCATTCTCGGAACGCCCTGGCCTCAGAATGCAGCCTCTGTAGTCCATGGTAACCTGCGGAGAGGGGGCGGGGCTGAGGGAGGTTGGAACACTACCCTCACTGAGGGAGTGGGTGTGGCCATCTCTGCTGTGACTGAACAAAGGGCAGGGGAGCAGGGGTCCCAGGGAAGGGCCCTCAGAGCCCGGCAGGCCCAGTGGAGTGTCACAAGATTTTAGGCCCAGGCCAAGGGGCGCCTTCTTTGTCTGCACAGCTGCCCAAACTCTCACCTTTCCACTGAGGCAGCCCTCTTACTTGAAGTGTGTGTGGAACCTGTCCGCTCAGTACACCGCGCTGCACAGCTAAGCATAGGTCTGGGCTTCGTAGCTTCCTGCCAGGTGACCGAAGTTCGCAGGCAGATGGGTCCCTGGGACACTCGCGTAGGGGCTCCTGCCTGGGTCACAGGCCGCCCACTGCCCCTGCCCCAGATCGGGGGTCGCAAAGCAGCCCTGTCTGAGTCCCCTGCCTCTAGAGGGAGTATTGGACCAACACTTGTAGAAAACGGGGTCCTTGCGGGCCACTCATTGGAGGGACACAAATACATCTTTGCCGACTCTCTGCTGAAACTTACGAGCGTTCACACCTAAGCCTCTTACAAGGACAGCTGTTTAGCTAAACATGAACTCATGATCTAAATTTACACAATAATGAAGAAAGCAGCTACAAGGGGAGACAATCAGCCAAAACCATCAATACCAGAATTAGATTCCCAAGGCCATCCATCAGATGTAGGAATAATCGGGTGCAAGGCAGAAAATATACATAAAACTGGAACTGAAACAAGGCACAAGGATGTTTTCAAAGACTGGTAGGATCTCTAAAACATTTTTCAAGGACATGTCATTGATAAAGCTAAATACTCCAAGGTTGTGTAATACAACAGATTAATCATTGAGAAGAGTGAAATTATGCTGTTTTGAAAACTATGGCAGGTCAGATTTTCTGCCTAATTATATAAGAAGATTTCTCTAAAAAAGACACATTATTTCAAAGACTTATTGGCTGTGAAATAAGTTAAGGGTATTTCAAATGGCTTGTCTGCAAAGAAAGGTGAGATGTAGGGAATCACAGAAAGTCGAGGGGAAAATAGGTCAATATATACATTGCTGTATGGTGAACTAAGCCTTAGGCCAGCAACAATGGAGAGGACCTGACCCTTAGACACGTACAAGTAAGCTGGAATCTTCAAAAGTTCAAATCTTTATAAGTAAAAAGATGTACTAAAATCAATAACCAAGTGTTTTAATTGACATCAGAAGATGAAAACAATAAACCCTGAGAACATGGAGAAAAGATAAATAAAGATATGAGCAGAACTTAATACAACAGAAAACGTATAAAATTCAGGTGATTTAGTAAGTCCAAAGAATCTTCTTTGAAAAGATTTAAAAGACACACTTTGATTAAGGAAAACCAAAACATAAGTAAAGAATATACAGAAAGAGTCAGGACAATGTTAGAGCAGAGAATATATGAAATGCCAGTAAATTTGAACATTTCTGTAAAGTGGACCATTTCCTAGCTCCTAAAGTTTTCCAACACTGACACAAGAGGAAATCATTTAAGGTCATCATGTCTGCCCTTGGCATTCTCGGAACGCCCTGGCCTCAGAATGCAGCCTCTGTAGTCCATGGTAACCTGCGGAGAGGGGGCGGGACTGAGGGAGGTTGGAACACTACCCTCACTGAGGGAGTGGGTGTGGCCATCTCTGCTGTGACTGAACAAAGGGCAGGGGAGCAGGGGGCCCAGGGCAGGGCCCTCAGAGCCCGGCAGGCCCAGTGGAGTGTCACAAGCTTTTAGGCCCAGGCCAAGGGGCGCCTTCTTTGTCTGCACAGCTGCCCAAACTCTCACCTTTCCACTCAGGCAGCCCTCTTACTTGAAGTGTGTGTGGAACCTGTCCGCTCAGTACACCGCACTGCACAGCTAAGCATAGGTCTGGGCTTCGTAGCTTCCTGCCAGGAGACCGAAGTTCGCAGGCAGATGGGTCCCTGGGACACACGCGTAGGGGCTCCTGCCTGGGTCACAGGCCGCCCACTGCCCCTGCCCCAGATCGGGGGTCGCAAAGCAGCCCTGTCTGAGTCCCCTGCCTCTAGATGGAGTATTGGACCAACACTTGTAGAAAACGGGGTCCTTGCGGGCCACTCATTGGAGGGACACAAATAAATCTTTGCCGACTTTCTGCTGAAACTTACGAGCGTTTACACCTAAGCCTCTTACAAGGTCAGCTGTTTAGCTAAACATGAGCACATGATCTAAATTTACACAATATTGAAGAAAGCAGCTACAAGGGGAGACAATCAGCCAAAACCATCAATACCAGAATTAGATTCCCAAGTTCATCCATCAGATGAAGGAATAATCGGGTGCAAGGCAGAAAATATACATAAAACTGGAACTGAAACAAGGCACAAGGATGTTTTCAAAGACTGGTAGGATCTCTAAAACATTTTTCAAGGACATGTCATTGATAAAGCTAAATACTCCAAGGTTGTGTAATACAACAGATTAATCATTGAGAAGAGTGAAATTATGCTGTTTTGAAAACTATGGCAGGTCAGATTTTCTGCCTAATTATATAAGAAGATTTCTCTAAAAAATACACATTATTTCAAAGACTTATTGGCTGTGAAATAAGTTAAGGGTATTTCAAATGGCTTGTCTGCAAAGAAAGGTGAGATGTAGGGAATCACAGAAAGTCGAGGGGAAAATAGGTCAATATATACATTGCTGTATGGTGAACTAAGCCTTAGGCCAGCAACAATGGAGAGGACCTGACCCTTAGACACGTACAAGTAAGCTGGTATCTTCAAAAGTTCAAATCTTTATAAGTAAAAAGATTTATTAAAATGAATAACCAAGTGTTTTAATTGACATCAGAAGATGAAAACAATAAACCCTGAGAACATAGAGAAAAGATAAATAAAGATATGAGCAGAACTTAATACAACAGAAAACGTATAAAATTGAGGTGATTTAGTAAGTCCAAAGAATCTTCTTTGAAAAGAATTAAAAGACACACTTTGATTAAGGAAAACCAAAACATAAGTAAAGAATATACAGAAAGAGTCAGGACAATGTTAGAGCAGAGAATATATGAAATGCCAGTAAATTTGAACATTTCTGTAAAGTGGACCATTTCCTAGCTCCTAAAGTTTACCAACACTGACACAAGAGGAAATCATTTAAGGTCATCATGTCTGCCCTTGGCATTCTCGGAACGCCCTGGCCTCAGAATGCAGCCTCTGTAGTCCATGGTAACCTGCGGAGAGGGGGCGGGGCTGAGGGAGGTTGGAACACTGCCCTCACTGAGGGAGTGGGTGTGGCCAACTCTGCTGTGACTGAACAAAGGGCAGGGGAGCAGGGGGCCCAGGGCAGGGCCCTCAGAGCCCGGCAGGCCCAGTGGAGTGTCACAAGCTTTTAGGCCCAGGCCAAAGGGTGCCTTCTTTGTCTGCACAGCTGCCCAAACTCTCACCTTTCCACTCAGGCCGCCCTCTTACTTGAAGTGTGTGTGGAACGTGTCCGCGCAGTATACCGCACTACACAGCTAAGCATAGGTCTGGGCATCGTAGCTTCCTGCCAGGTGACCGAAGTTCGCAGGCAGATGGGTCCCTGGGACACACGCGGAGAGGCTCCTGCCCGGGTCACAGGCCGCCCACGGCCCCTGCCCCAGATTGGGGGCCGCAAAGCAGCCCTGTCTGAGTCCCCTGCCTCTAGAGGGAGTATTGGACCAACACTTGTAGAAAACGGGGTCCTTGCGGGCCACTCATTGGAGGGACACAAATAAATCTTTGCCGACTTTCTGCTGAAACTTACGAGCTTTCACACCTAAGCCACTTACAAGGTCAGCTGTTTAGCTAAACATGAGCTCATGATCTAAATTTACACAATATTGAAGAAAGCAGCTACAAGGGGAGACAATCAGCCAAAACCATCAATACCAGAATTAGATTCCCAAGGCCATCCATCAGATGAAGGAATAATCGGGTGCAAGGCAGAAAATATACATAAAACTGGAACTGAAACAAGGCACAAGGATGTTTTCAAAGACTGGTAGGATCTCTAAAACATTTTTCAAGGACATGTCATTGATAAAGCTAAATACTCCAAGGTTGTGTAATACAACAGATTAATCATTGAGAAGAGTGAAATTATGCTGTTTTGAAAACTATGGCAGGTCAGATTTTCTGCCTAATTATATAAGAAGATTTCTCTAAAAAATACACATTATTTCAAAGACTTATTGGCTGTGAAATAAGTTAAGGGTATTTCAAATGGCTTGTCTGCAAAGAAAGGTGAGATGTAGGGAATCATAGAAAGTCGAGGGGAAAATAGGTCAATATATACATTGCTGTATGGTGAACTAAGCCTTAGGCCAGCAACAATGGAGAGGATCTGACCCTTAGACACGAACAAGTAAGCTGGTAATTTCAAAAGATCAAATCTTTATAAGTAAAAAGATTTATTAAAATGAATAACAAAGTGTTTTAATTGACATCAGAAGATGAAAACAATAAACCCTGAGAACATAGAAAAAAGATAAATAAAGATATGTGCAGAACTTAATACAACAGAAAACGTATAAAATTCAGGTGATTTAGTAAGTCCAAAGAATCTTCTTTGAAAAGATTTAAAAGACACACTTTGATTAAGGAAAACCAAAACATAAGTAAAGAATATACAGAAAGAGTCAGGACAATGTAAGAGCAGAGAATATATGAAATGCCAGTAAATTTGAACATTTCTGTAAAGTGGACCATTTCCTAGCTCCTAAAGTTTTCCAACACTGACACAAGAGGAAATCATTTAAGGTCATCATGTCTGCCCTTGGCATTCTCGGAACGCCCTGGCCTCAGAATGCAGCCTCTGTAGTCCATGGTAACCTGCGGAGAGGGGGCGGGGCTGAGGGAGGTTGGAACACTACCCTCACTGAGGGAGTGGGTGTGGCCATCTCTGCTGTGACTGAACAAAGGGCAGGGGAGCAGGGGTCCCAGGGAAGGGCCCTCAGAGCCCGGCAGGCCCAGTGGAGTGTCACAAGATTTTAGGCCCAGGCCAAGGGGCGCCTTCTTTGTCTGCACAGCTGCCCAAACTCTCACCTTTCCACTGAGGCAGCCCTCTTACTTGAAGTGTGTGTGGAACCTGTCCGCTCAGTACACCGCGCTGCACAGCTAAGCATAGGTCTGGGCTTCGTAGCTTCCTGCCAGGTGACCGAAGTTCGCAGGCAGATGGGTCCCTGGGACACTCGCGTAGGGGCTCCTGCCTGGGTCACAGGCCGCCCACTGCCCCTGCCCCAGATCGGGGGTCGCAAAGCAGCCCTGTCTGAGTCCCCTGCCTCTAGAGGGAGTATTGGACCAACACTTGTAGAAAACGGGGTCCTTGCGGGCCACTCATTGGAGGGACACAAATAAATCTTTGCCGACTTTCTGCTGAAACTTACGAGCGTTCACACCTAAGCCTCTTACAAGGTCAGCTGTTTAGCTAAACATGAGCACATGATCTAAATTTACACAATATTGAAGAAAGCAGCTACAAGGGGAGACAATCAGCCAAAACCATCAATACCAGAATTAGATTCCCAAGGCCATCCATCAGATGAAGGAATAATCGGGTGCAAGGCAGAAAATATACATAAAACTGGAACTGAAACAAGGCACAAGGATGTTTTCAAAGACTGGTAGGATCTCTAAAACATTTTTCAAGGACATGTCATTGATAAAGCTAAATACTCCAAGGTTGTGTAATACAACAGATTAATCACTGAGAAGAGTGAAATTATGCTGTTTTGAAAACTATGGCAGGTCAGATTTTCTGCCTAATTATATAAGAAGATTTCTCTAAAAAAGACACATTATTTCAAAGACTTATTGGCTGTGAAATAAGTTAAGGGTATTTCAAATGGCTTGTCTGCAAAGAAAGGTGAGATGTAGGGAATCACAGAAAGTCGAGGGGAAAATAGGTCAATATATACATTGCTGTATGGTGAACTAAGCCTTAGGCCAGCAACAATGGAGAGGACCTGACCCTTAGACACGTACAAGTAAGCTGGAATCTTCAAAAGTTCAAATCTTTATAAGTAAAAAGATTTATTAAAATGAATAACCAAGTGTTTTAATTGACATCAGAAGATGAAAACAATAAACCCTGAGAACATAGAAAAAAGATAAATAAAGATATGAGCAGAACTTAATACAACAGAAAACGTATAAAATTCAGGTGATTTAGTAAGTCCAAAGAACCTTCTTTGAAAAGATTTAAAAGACACACTTTGATTAAGGAAAACCAAAACATAAGTAAAGAATATACAGAAAGAGTCAGGACAATGTTAGAGCAGAGAATATATGAAATGCCAGTAAATTTGAACATTTCTGTAAAGTGGACCATTTCCTAGCTCCTAAAGTTTTCCAACACTGACACAAGAGGAAATCATTTAAGGTCATCATGTCTGCCCTTGGCATTCTCGGAACGCCCTGGCCTCAGAATGCAGCCTCTGTAGTCCATGGTAACCTGTGGAGAGGGGGCGGGGCTGAGGGAGGTTGGAACACTGCCCTCACTGAGGGAGTGGGTGTGGCCATCTCTGCTGTGACTGAACAAAGGGCAGGGGAGCAGGGGGCCCAGGGCAGGGCCCTCAGAGCCCGGCAGGCCCAGTGGAGTGTCACAAGCTTTTAGGCCCAGGCCAAAGAGCGCCTTCTTTGTCTGCACAGTTGCCCAAACTCTCACCTTTCCACTCAGGCCGCCCTCTTACTTGAAGTGTGTGTGGAACGTGTCCGTGCAGTATACCGTGCTGCACAGATAAGCATAGGTCTGGGCATCGTAGCTTCCTGCCAGGTGACCGAAGTTCGCAGGCAGATGGGTCCCTGGGACACACGCGGAGAGGCTCCTGCCCGGGTCACAGGCCGCCCACTGCCCCTGCCCCAGATCGGGGGCCGCAAAGCAGCCCTGTCTGAGTCCCCTGCCTCTAGAGGGAGTATTGGACCAACACTTGTAGAAAACGGGGTCCTTGCGGGCCACTCATTGGAGGGACACAAATACATCTTTGCCGACTCTCTGCTGAAACTTACGAGCGTTCACACCTAAGCCTCTTACAAGGGCAGCTGTTTAGCTAAACATGAACTCATGATCTAAATTTACACAATAATGAAGAAAGCAGCTACAAGGGGAGACAATCAGCCAAAACCATCAATACCAGAATTAGATTCCCAAGGCCATCCATCAGATGAAGGAATAATCGGGTGCAAGGCAGAAAATATACATAAAACTGGAACTGAAACAAGGCACAAGGATGTTTTCAAAGACTGGTAGGATCTCTAAAACATTTTTCAAGGACATGTCATTGATAAAGCTAAATACTCCAAGGTTGTGTAATACAACAGATTAATCATTGAGAAGAGTGAAATTATGCTGTTTTGAAAACTATGGCAGGTCAGATTTTCTGCCTAATTATATAAGAAGATTTCTCTAAAAAATACACATTATTTCAAAGACTTATTGGCTGTGAAATAAGTTAAGGGTATTTCAAATGGCTTGTCTGCAAAGAAAGGTGAGATGTAGGGAATCATAGAAAGTCGAGGGGAAAATAGGTCAATATATACATTGCTGTATGGTGAACTAAGCCTTAGGCCAGCAACAATGGAGAGGATCTGACCCTTAGACACGAACAAGTAAGCTGGTAATTTCAAAAGATCAAATCTTTATAAGTAAAAAGATTTATTAAAATGAATAACAAAGTGTTTTAATTGACATCAGAAGATGAAAACAATAAACCCTGAGAACATAGAAAAAAGATAAATAAAGATATGTGCAGAACTTAATACAACAGAAAACGTATAAAATTCAGGTGATTTAGTAAGTCCAAAGAATCTTCTTTGAAAAGATTTAAAAGACACACTTTGATTAAGGAAAACCAAAACATAAGTAAAGAATATACAGAAAGAGTCAGGACAATGTAAGAGCAGAGAATATATGAAATGCCAGTAAATTTGAACATTTCTGTAAAGTGGACCATTTCCTAGCTCCTAAAGTTTTCCAACACTGACACAAGAGGAAATCATTTAAGGTCATCATGTCTGCCCTTGGCATTCTCGGAACGCCCTGGCCTCAGAATGCAGCCTCTGTAGTCCATGGTAACCTGCGGAGAGGGGGCGGGGCTGAGGGAGGTTGGAACACTACCCTCACTGAGGGAGTGGGTGTGGCCATCTCTGCTGTGACTGAACAAAGGGCAGGGGAGCAGGGGTCCCAGGGAAGGGCCCTCAGAGCCCGGCAGGCCCAGTGGAGTGTCACAAGATTTTAGGCCCAGGCCAAGGGGCGCCTTCTTTGTCTGCACAGCTGCCCAAACTCTCACCTTTCCACTGAGGCAGCCCTCTTACTTGAAGTGTGTGTGGAACCTGTCCGCTCAGTACACCGCGCTGCACAGCTAAGCATAGGTCTGGGCTTCGTAGCTTCCTGCCAGGTGACCGAAGTTCGCAGGCAGATGGGTCCCTGGGACACTCGCGTAGGGGCTCCTGCCTGGGTCACAGGCCGCCCACTGCCCCTGCCCCAGATCGGGGGTCGCAAAGCAGCCCTGTCTGAGTCCCCTGCCTCTAGAGGGAGTATTGGACCAACACTTGTAGAAAACGGGGTCCTTGCGGGCCACTCATTGGAGGGACACAAATAAATCTTTGCCGACTTTCTGCTGAAACTTACGAGCCTTCACACCTAAGCCTCTTACAAGGTCAGCTGTTTAGCTAAACATGAGCACATGATCTAAATTTACACAATATTGAAGAAAGCAGCTACAAGGGGAGACAATCAGCCAAAACCATCAATACCAGAATTAGATTCCCAAGGCCATCCATCAGATGAAGGAATAATCGGGTGCAAGGCAGAAAATATACATAAAACTGGAACTGAAACAAGGCACAAGGATGTTTTCAAAGACTGGTAGGATCTCTAAAACATTTTTCAAGGACATGTCATTGATAAAGCTAAATACTCCAAGGTTGTGTAATACAACAGATTAATCACTGAGAAGAGTGAAATTATGCTGTTTTGAAAACTATGGCAGGTCAGATTTTCTGCCTAATTATATAAGAAGATTTCTCTAAAAAAGACACATTATTTCAAAGACTTATTGGCTGTGAAATAAGTTAAGGGTATTTCAAATGGCTTGTCTGCAAAGAAAGGTGAGATGTAGGGAATCACAGAAAGTCGAGGGGAAAATAGGTCAATATATACATTGCTGTATGGTGAACTAAGCCTTAGGCCAGCAACAATGGAGAGGACCTGACCCTTAGACACGTACAAGTAAGCTGGAATCTTCAAAAGTTCAAATCTTTATAAGTAAAAAGATTTATTAAAATGAATAACCAAGTGTTTTAATTGACATCAGAAGATGAAAACAATAAACCCTGAGAACATAGAAAAAAGATAAATAAAGATATGAGCAGAACTTAATACAACAGAAAACGTATAAAATTCAGGTGATTTAGTAAGTCCAAAGAACCTTCTTTGAAAAGATTTAAAAGACACACTTTGATTAAGGAAAACCAAAACATAAGTAAAGAATATACAGAAAGAGTCAGGACAATGTTAGAGCAGAGAATATATGAAATGCCAGTAAATTTGAACATTTCTGTAAAGTGGACCATTTCCTAGCTCCTAAAGTTTTCCAACACTGACACAAGAGGAAATCATTTAAGGTCATCATGTCTGCCCTTGGCATTCTCGGAACGCCCTGGCCTCAGAATGCAGCCTCTGTAGTCCATGGTAACCTGTGGAGAGGGGGCGGGGCTGAGGGAGGTTGGAACACTGCCCTCACTGAGGGAGTGGGTGTGGCCATCTCTGCTGTGACTGAACAAAGGGCAGGGGAGCAGGGGGCCCAGGGCAGGGCCCTCAGAGCCCGGCAGGCCCAGTGGAGTGTCACAAGCTTTTAGGCCCAGGCCAAAGAGCGCCTTCTTTGTCTGCACAGTTGCCCAAACTCTCACCTTTCCACTCAGGCCGCCCTCTTACTTGAAGTGTGTGTGGAACGTGTCCGTGCAGTATACCGTGCTGCACAGATAAGCATAGGTCTGGGCATCGTAGCTTCCTGCCAGGTGACCGAAGTTCGCAGGCAGATGGGTCCCTGGGACACACGCGGAGAGGCTCCTGCCCGGGTCACAGGCCGCCCACTGCCCCTGCCCCAGATCGGGGGCCGCAAAGCAGCCCTGTCTGAGTCCCCTGCCTCTAGAGGGAGTATTGGACCAACACTTGTAGAAAACGGGGTCCTTGCGGGCCACTCATTGGAGGGACACAAATACATCTTTGCCGACTCTCTGCTGAAACTTACGAGCGTTCACACCTAAGCCTCTTACAAGGGCAGCTGTTTAGCTAAACATGAACTCATGATCTAAATTTACACAATAATGAAGAAAGCAGCTACAAGGGGAGACAATCAGCCAAAACCATCAATACCAGAATTAGATTCCCAAGGCCATCCATCAGATGTAGGAATAATCGGGTGCAAGGCAGAAAATATACATAAAACTGGAACTGAAACAAGGCACAAGGATGTTTTCAAAGACTGGTAGGATCTCTAAAACATTTTTCAAGGACATGTCATTGATAAAGCTAAATACTCCAAGGTTGTGTAATACAACAGATTAATCATTGAGAAGAGTGAAATTATGCTGTTTTGAAAACTATGGCAGGTCAGATTTTCTGCCTAATTATATAAGAAGATTTCTCTAAAAAATACACATTATTTCAAAGACTTATTGGCTGTGAAATAAGTTAAGGGTATTTCAAATGGCTTGTCTGCAAAGAAAGGTGAGATGTAGGGAATCACAGAAAGTCGAGGGGAAAATAGGTCAATATATACATTGCTGTATGGTGAACTAAGCCTTAGGCCAGCAACAATGGAGAGGACCTGACCCTTAGACACGTACAAGTAAGCTGGAATCTTCAAAAGTTCAAATCTTTATAAGTAAAAAGATGTATTAAAATGAATAACCAAGTGTTTTAATTGACATTAGAAGATGAAAACAATAAACCCTGAGAACATAGAAAAAAGATAAATAAAGATATGAGCAGAACTTAATACAACAGAAAACGTATAAAATTCAGGTGATTTAGTAAGTCCAAAGAATCTTCTTTGAAAAGATTTAAAAGACACACTTTGATTAAGGAAAACCAAAACATAAGTAAAGAATATACAGAAAGAGTCAGGACAATGTTAGAGCAGAGAATATATGAAATGCCAGTAAATTTGAACATTTCTGTAAAGTGGACCATTTCCTAGCTCCTAAAGTTTACCAACACTGACACAAGAGGAAATCTTTTAAGGTCATCATGTCTGCCCTTGGCATTCTCGGAACGCCCTAGCCTCAGAATGCAGCCTCTGTAGTCCATGGTAAACTGTGGAGAGGGGGCGGGGCTGAGGGATGTTGGAACACTGCCCTCACTGAGGGAGTGGGTGTGGCCATCTCTGCTGTGACTGAACAAAGGGCAGGGGAGCAAGGGGCCCAGGGCAGGGCCCTCAGAGCCCGGCAGGCCCAGTGGAGTGTCACAAGCTTTTAGGCCCAGGCCAAAGGGCACCTTCTTTGTCTGCACAGCTGCCCAAACTCTCACCTTTCCACTCAGGACGCCCTCTTACTTGAAGTGTGTGTGGAACGTGTCCGTGCAGTATACCGTGCTGCACAGCTAAGCATAGGTCTGGGCTTCATAGCTTCCTGCCAGGTGACCGAAGTTCGCAGGCAGATGGGTCCCTGGGACACACGCGGAGAGGCTCCTGCCCGGGTCACAGGCCGCCCACTTCCCCTGCCCCAGATCGGGGGCCGCAAATCAGCCCTGTCTGAGTCCCCTGCCTCTAGAGGGAGTATTGGACCAACACTTGTAGAAAACGGGGTCCTTGCGGGCCACTCATTGGAGGGACACAAATACATCTTTGCCGACTCTCTGCTGAAACTTACGAGCGTTCACACCTAAGCCTCTTACAAGGGCAGGTGTTTAGCTAAACATGAACTCATGATCTAAATTTACACAATAATGAAGAAAGCAGCTACAAGGGGAGACAATCAGCCAAAACCATCTATACCAGAATTAGATTCCCAAGGCCATCCATCAGATGTAGGAATAATCGGGTGCAAGGCAGAAAATATACATAAAACTGGAACTGAAACAAGACACAAGGATGTTTTCAAAGACTGGTAGGATCTCTAAAACATTTTTCAAGGACATGTCATTGATAAAGCTAAATACTCCAAGGTTGTGTAATACAACAGATTAATCATTGAGAAGAGTGAAATTATGCTGTTTTGAAAACTATGGCAGGTCAGATTTTCTGCCTAATTATATAAGAAGATTTCTCTAAAAAATACACATTATTTCAAAGACTTATTGGCTGTGAAATAAGTTAAGGGTATTTCAAATGGCCTGTCTGCAAAGAAAGGTGAGATGTAGGGAATCACAGAAAGTCGAGGGGAAAATAGGTCAATATATACATTGCTGTATGGTGAATTAAGCCTTAGGCCAGCAACAATGGAGAGGACCTGACCCTTAGACACGTACAAGTAAGCTGGAATCTTCAAAAGTTCAAATCTTTATAAGTAAAAATATTTACTAAAATCAATAACCAAGTGTTTTAATTGACATCAGAAGATGAAAACAATAAACCCTGAGAACATGGAGAAAAGATAAATAAAGATATGAGCAGAACTTAATACAACAGAAAACGTATAAAATTCAGGTGATTTAGTAAGTCCAAAGAATCTTCTTTGAAAAGATTTAAAAGACACACTTTGATTAAGGAAAACCAAAACATAAGTAAAGAATATACAGAAAGAGTCAGGACAATGTTAGAGCAGAGAATATATGAAATGCCAGTAAATTTGAACATTTCTGTAAAGTGGACCATTTCCTAGCTCCTAAAGTTTACCAACACTGACACAAGAGGAAATCATTTAAGGTCATCATGTCTGCCCTTGGCATTCTCGGAACGCCCTGGCCTCAGAATGCAGCCTCTGTAGTCCATGGTAACCTGCGGAGAGGGGGCGGGGCTGAGGGAGGTTGGAACACTGCCCTCACTGAGGGAGTGGGTGTGGCCATCTCTGCTGTGACTGAACAAAGGGCAGGGGAGCAGGGGGCCCAGGCCAGGGCCCTCAGAGCCCGGCAGGCCCAGTGGAGTGTCACAAGATTTTAGGCCCAGGCCAAAGGGCGCCTTCTTTGTCTGCACTGCTGCCCAAACTCTCACCTTTCCACTGAGGCCGCCCTCTTACTTGAAGTGTGTGTGAAACGTGTCCGTGCAGTATACCGCGCTGCACAGCTATGCATAGGTCTAGGCATCGTAGCTTCCTGCCAAGTGACCGAAGTTCGCAGGCAGATGGGTCCCTGGGACACACGCGGAGGGGCTCCTGCCCGGGTCACAGGCCGCCCACTGCCCCTGCCCCAGATCGGGGGCCGCAAAGCAGCCCTGTCTGAGTCCCCTGCCTCTAGAGGGAGTATTGGAGCAACACTTGTAGAAAACGGGGTCCTTGCGGGCCACTCATTGGAGGGACACAAATAAATCTTGGCCGACTTTCTGCTGAAACTTACGAGCGTTCACACCTAAGCCTCTTACAAGGTCAGCTGTTTAGCTAAACATGAGCTCATGATCTAAATTTACACAATATTGAAGAAAGCAGCTACAAGGGGAGACAATCAGCCAAAACCATCAATACCAGAATTAGATTCCCAAGGCCATCCAGCAGATGTAGGAATAATCGGGTGCAAGGCAGAAAATATACATAAAACTGGAACTGAAACAAGGCACAAGGATGTTTTCAAAGACTGGTAGGATCTCTAAAACATTTTTCAAGGACATGTCATTTATAAAGCTAAATACTCCAAGGTTGTGTAATACAACAGATTAATCATTGAGAAGAGTGAAATTATGCTGTTTTGAAAACTATGGCAGGTCAGATTTTCTGCCTAATTATATAAGAAGATTTCTCTAAAAAAAAACATTATTTCAAAGACTTATTGGCTGTGAAATAAGTTAAGGGTATTTCAAATGGCTTGTCTGCAAAGAAAGGTGAGATGTAGGGAATCACAGAAAGTCGAGGGGAAAATAGGTCAATATATATATTGCTGTATGGTGAACTAAACCTTAGGCCAGCAACAATGGAGATGACCTGACCCTTAGAAATGTACAAGTAAGCTGGAATCTTCAAAAGTTCAAATCTTTATAAGTAAAAATATTTATTAAAATGAATAAACAAGTGTTTTAATTGACATCAGAAGATGAAAACAATAAACCCTGAGAACATAGAGAAAAGATAAATAAAGATATGAGCACAACTTAATACAACAGAAAACATATAAAATTCAGGTGATTTAGTAAGTCCAAAGAATCTTCTTTGAAAAGATTTAAAAGACACACTTTGATTAAGGAGAACCAAAACATAAGTAAAGAATATACAGAAAGAGTCAGGACAATGTTAGAGCAGAGAATATATGAAATGCCAGTAAATTTGAACATTTCTGTAAAGTGGACCATTTCCTAGCTCCTAAAGTTTACCAACACTGACACAAGAGGAAATCATTTAAGGGCATCATGTCTGCCCTTGGCATTCTCGGAACGCCCTGGCCTCAGAATGCAGCCTCTGTAGTCCATGGTAACCTGCAGAGAGGGGGCGGGGCTGAGGGAGATTGGAACACTGCCCTCACTGAGGGAGTGGGTGTGGCCATCTCTGCTGTGACTGAACAAATGTTAGGGGAGCAGAGGGCCCAGGGCAGGGCCCTCAGAGCCCGGCAGGCCCAGTGGAGTGTCACAAGTTTTTAGGCCCAGGCCAAAGGGCGCCTTCTTTGTCTGCACAGCTGCCCAAACTCTCACCTTTCCACTCAGGCCGCCCTCTTACTTGAAGTGTGTGTGGAACGTGTCCGCGGAGTACACTGCGCTGCACAGCTAAGCATAGTTCTGGGCATCGTAGCTTCCTGCCAGGTGACCGAAGTTCGCAGGCAGATGGGTCCCTGGGACACACGCGGAGGGCTCCTGCCCGGGTCACAGGCCGCCCACTGCCCCTGCCCCAGATCGGGGGCCGCAAAGCAGCCCTGTCTGAGTCCCCTGCCTCTAGAGGGAGTATTGGACCAACACTTGTAGAAAACGGGGTCCTTGCGGGCCACTCATTGGAGGGACACAAATAAATCTTTGCCGACTTTCTGCTGAAACTTATGAGAGTTCACACCTAAGCCTCTTAAAAGGTCAGCTGTTTAGGTAAACATGAGCTCATGATCTAAATTTACACAATAATGAAGAAAGCAGCTACAAGGGGAGACAATCAGCCAAAATCATCAATACCAGAATTAGATTCCCAAGGCTATCCATCAGATGTAGGAATAATCGGGTGCAAGGCAGAAAATATACATAAAACTGGAACTGAAACAAGGCACAAGGATGTTTTCAAAGACTGGTAGGATCTCTAAAACATTTTTCAAGGACATGTCATTGATAAAGCTAAATACTCCAAGGTTGTGTAATACAACAGATTAATCATTGAGAAGAGTGAAATTATGCTGTTTTGAAAACTATGGCAGGTCAGATTTTCTGCCTAATTATATAAGAAGATTTCTCTAAAAAATACACATTATTTCAAAGACTTATTGGCTGTGAAATAAGTTAAGGGTGTTTCAAATGGCTTGTCTGCAAAGAAAGGTGAGATGTAGGGAATCACAGAAAGTCGAGGGGAAAATAGGTCAATATATATATTGCTGTATGGTGAACTAAGCCTTAGGCCAGCAACAATGGAGAGGACCTGACCCTTAGACACGAACAAGTAAGCTGGAATCTTCAAAAGTTCAAATCTTTATAAGTAAAAAGATTTATTAAAATGAATAACCAAGTGTTTTAATTGACATCAGAAGATGAAAACAATAAACCTGAGAACATGGAGAAAAGATAAATAAAGATATGAGCAGAACTTTATACAACAGAAAACGTATAAAATTCAGGTGATTTAGTAAGTCCAAAGAATCTTCTTTGAAAACATGTAAAAGACACACTTTGATTAAGGAAAACCAAAACATAAATAAAGAATATACAGAAAGAGTCAGGACAATGTTAGAGCAGAGAATATATGAAATGCCAGTAAATTTGAACATTTCTGTAAAGTGGACCATTTCCTAGCTCCTAAAGTTTACCAACACTGACACAAGAGGAAATCATTTAAGGTCATCATGTCTGCCCTTGGCATTCTCGGAACGCCCTGGCCTCAGAATGCAGCCTCAGTAGTCCTTGGTAACGTGCGGAGAGGGGGCGGGGCTGAGGGAGGTTGGAACACTGCCCTCACTGAGGGAGTGGGTGTGGCCATCTCTGCTGTGACTGAACAAAGGGCAGGGGAGAAGGGGGCCCAGGGCAGGGCCCTCAGAGCCCGGCAGTCCCAGTGGAGTGTCACAAGTTTTTAGGCCCAGGCCAAAGGGCGCCATCTTTGTCTGCACAGCTGCCCAAACTCTCACCTTTCCACTCAGGCCGCCCTCTTACTTGAAGTGTGTGTGGAACGTGTCCGTGCAGTATACCGCACTGCACAGCTAAGCATAGGTCTGGGCATCGTAGCTTCCTGCAAGGAGACCGAAGTTCGCAGGCAGATGGGTCCCTGGTACACACGCGGAGGGGCTCCAGCCCGGGACACAGGCCGCCCACTGCCCCTGCCCCAGATCGGGGCCCGCCAAGCAACACTGTCTGAGTCCCCTGCCTCTAGAGGGAGTATTGGACCAACACTTGTAGAAAACGGGGTCCTTGCGGGCCACTCATTGGAGGGATACAAATAAATCTTTGCCGACTTTCTGCTGAAACTTACGAGCGTTCACACCTAAGCCTCTTACAAGGTCAGCTGTTTAGCTAAACATGAGCACATGATCTAAATTTACACAATAATGAAGAAAGCAGCTACAAGGGGAGACAATCAGCCAAAACCATCAATACCAGAATTAGATTCCCAAGGCCATCCATCAGATGTAGGAATAATCGGGTGCAAGGCAGAAAATATACATAAAACTGGAACTGAAACAAGGCACAAGGATGTTTTCAAAGACTGGTAGGATCTCTCAAACATTTTTCAAGGACATGTCATTGATAAAGCTAAATACTCCAAGGTTGTGTAATACAACAGATTAATCATTGAGAAGAGTGAAATTATGCTGTTTTGAAAACTATGGCAGGTCAGATTTTCTGCCTAATTATATAAGAAGATTTCTCTAAAAAATACACATTATTTCAAAGACTTATTGGCTGTGAAATAAGTTAAGGGTATTTCAAATGGCTTGTCTGCAAAGAAAGGTGAGATGTAGGGAATCACAGAAAGTCGAGGGGAAAATAGGTCAATATATACATTGCTGTATGGTGAACTAAGCCTTAGGCCAGCAACAATGGAGAGGACCTGACCCTTAGACACGAACAAGTAAGCTGGAATCTTCAAAAGTTCAAATCTTTATAAGTAAAAAGATTTATTAAAATGAATAACCAAGTGTTTTAATAGACATCAGAAGATGAAAACAATAAACCCTGAGAACATGGAGAAAAGATAAATAAAGATATGAGCAGAAGTTAATACAACAGAAAACGTATAAAATTCAGGTGATTTAGTAAGTCCAAAGAATCTTTGAAAAGATTTAAAAGACACACTTTGATTAAGGAAAACCAAAACATAAGTAAAGAATATACAGAAAGAGTCAGGACAATGTTAGAGCAGAGAATATATGAAATGCCAGTAAATTTGAACATTTCTGTAAAGTGGACCATTTCCTAGCTCCTAAAGTTTACCAACACTGACACAAGAGGAAATCATTTAAGGTCATCATGTCTGCCCTTGGCATTCTCGGAACGCCCTGGCCTCAGAATGCAGCCTCTGTAGTCCATGGTAACCTGCGGAGAGGGGGCGGGGCTGAGGGAGGTTGGAACACTGCCCTCTCTGAGGGAGTGGGTGTGGCCATCTCTGCTGTGACTGAACAAAGGGCAGGGGAGCAGGGGGCCCAGGGCAGGGCCCTCAGAGCCCGGCAGGCCCAGTGGAGTGTCACACGCTTTTAGGCCCAGGCCAAAGGGTGCCTTCTTTGTCTGCACAGCTGCCAAACTCTCACCTTTCCACTCAGGCCGCCCTCTTACTTGAAGTGTGTGTGGAACGTGTCCGTGCAGTATACCACGCTGCACAGCTAAGCATAGGTCTGGGCATCGTAGCTTCCTGCCAGGTGACCGAAGTTCGCAGGCAGATGGGTCCCTGGGACACACGTGGAGAGGCTCCTGCCCGTGTCACAGGCCGCCCACTGCCCCTGCCCCAGATCGGGAGCCGCAAAGCAGCCCTGTCTGAGTCCCCTGCCTCTAGAGGGAGTATTGGACCAACACTTGTAGAAAACGGGGTCCTTGCGGGCCACTCATTGGAGGGACACAAATAAATCTTTGCCGACTTTCTGCTGAAACTTACGAGCGTTCACACCTAAGCCTCTTACAAGGTCAGCTGTTTAGCTAAACATGAGCTCATGATCTAAATTTACACAATATTGAAGAAAGCAGCTACAAGGGGAGACAATCAGCCAAAACCATCAATACCAGAATTAGATTCCCAAGGCCATCCATCAGATGTAGGAATAATCGGGTGCAAGGCAGAAAATATACATAAAACTGGAACTGAAACAAGGCACAAGGATGTTTTCAAAGACTGGTAGGATCTCTAAAACATTTTTCAAGGACATGTCATTGATAAAGCTAAATACTCCAAGGTTGTGTAATACAACAGATTAATCATTGAGAAGAGTGAAATTATGCTGTTTTGAAAACTATGGCAGGTCAGATTTTCTGCCTAATTATATAAGAAGACTTCTCTAAAAAATACACATTATTTCAAAGACTTATTGGCTGTGAAATAAGTTAAGGGTATTTCAAATGGCTTGTCTGAAAAGAAAGGTGAGATGTAGGGAATCACAGAAAGTCGAGGGGAAAATAGGTCAATATATACATTGCTGTATGGTGAACTAAGCCTTAGGCCAGCAACAATGGAGAGGACCTGACCCTTAGACACGAACAAGTAAGCTGGAATCTTCAAAAGTTCAAATCTTTATAAGTAAAAAGATTTATTAAAATGAATAACCAAGTGTTTTAATTGACATCAGAAGATGAAAACAATAAACCCTGAGAACATGGAGAAAAGATAAATAAAGATATGAGCAGAAGTTAATACAACAGAAAACGTATAAAATTCAGGTGATTTAGTAAGTCCAAAGAATCTTTGAAAAGATTTAAAAGACACACTTTGATTAAGGAAAACCAAAACATAAGTAAAGAATATACAGAAAGAGTCAGGACAATGTTAGAGCAGAGAATATATGAAATGCCAGTAAATTTGAACATTTCTGTAAAGTGGACCATTTCCTAGCTCCTAAAGTTTACCAACACTGACACAAGAGGAAATCATTTAAGGTCATCATGTCTGCCCTTGGCATTCTCGGAACGCCCTGGCCTCAGAATGCAGCCTCTGTAGTCCATGGTAACCTGCGGAGAGGGGGCGGGGCTGAGGGAGGTTGGAACACTGCCCTCACTGAGGGAGTGGGTGTGGCCATCTCTGCTGTGACTGAACAAAGGGCAGGGGAGCAGGGGGCCCAGGGCAGGGCCCTCAGAGCCCGGCAGGCCCAGTGGAGTGTCACACGCTTTTAGGCCCAGGCCAAAGGGTGCCTTCTTTGTCTGCACAGCTGCAAAACTCTCACCTTTCCACTCAGGCCGCCCTCTTACTTGAAGTGTGTGTGGAACGTGTCCGTGCAGTATACCGCGCTGCACAGCTAAGCATAGGTCTGGGCATCGTAGCTTCCTGCCAGGTGACCGAAGTTCGCAGGCAGATGGGTCCCTGGGACAAACGTGGAGAGGCTCCTGCCTGTGTCACAGGCCGCCCACTGCCCCTGCCCCAGATCGGGAGCCGCAAAGCAGCCCTGTCTGAGTCCCCTGCCTCTAGAGGGAGTATTGGACCAACACTTGTAGACAACGGGGTCCTTGCGGGCCACTCATTGGAGGGACACAAATAAATCTTTGCCGACTTTCTGCTGAAACTTACGAGCGTTCACACCTAAGCCTCTTACAAGGAAGGCTGTTTAGCTAAACATGAGCTCATGATCTAAATTTACACAATATTGAAGAAAGCAGCTACAAGGGGAGACAGTCAGCCAAAACCATCAATACCAGAATTAGATTCCCAAGGCCATCCATCAGATGTAGGAATAATCGGGTGCAAGGCAGAATATATACATAAAACTGGAAGTGAAACAAGGAACAAGGATGTTTTCAAAGACTGGTAGGATCTCTAAAACATTTTTCAAGGATATGTCATTGATAAAGCTAAATACTCCAAGGTTGTGTAATACAACAGATTAATCATTGAGAAGAGTGAAATTATGCTGTTTTGAAAACTATGGCAGGTCAGATTTTCTGCCTAATTATATAAGAAGATTTCTCTAAAAAATACACATTATTTCAAAGACTTATTGGCTGTGAAATAAGTTAAGGGTATTTCAAATGGCTTGTCTGCAAAGAAAGGTGCGATGTAGGGAATCACAGAAAGTCGAGGGGAAAATAGGTCAATATATACATTGCTGTATGGTGAACTAAGCCTTAGGCCAGCAACAATGGAGAGGACCTGACCCTTAGACACGTACAAGTAAGCTGGAATCTTCAAAAGTTCAAATCTTTATAAGTAAAAAGATTTATTAAAATGAATAACCAAGTGTTTTAATTGATATCAGAAGATGAAAACAATAAACCCTGAGAACATGGAGAAAAGATAAATAAAGATATGAGCAGAACTTAATACAACAGAAAACGTATAAAATTCAGGTGATTTAGTAAGTCCAAAGAATCTTTGAAAAGATTTAAAAGACACACTTTGATTAAGGAAAACCAAAACATAAGTAAAGAATATACAGAAAGAGTCAGGACAATGTTAGAGCAGAGAATATATGAAATGCCAGTAAATTTGAACATTTCTGTCAAGTGGACCATTTCCTAGCTCCTAAAGTTTACCAACACTGACACAAGAGGAAATCATTTAAGGTCATCATGTCTGCCCTTGGCATTCTCGGAACGCCCTGGCCTCAGAATGCAGCCTCTGTAGTCCATGGTAACCTGTGGAGAGGGGGCGGGGCTGAGGGAGTTTGGAACACTGCCCTCACTGAGGGAGTGGGTGTGGCCATCTCTGCAGTGACTGAACAAAGGGCAGGGGAGCAGGGGGCCCAGGGCAGGGCCCTCAGAGCCCGGCAGGCCCTGTGGAGTGTCACAAGCTTTTAGGCCCAGGCCAAAGGGCGCCTTCTTTGTCTGCACAGCTGCCCAAACTCTTACCTTTCCACTCATGCCGCCCTCTTACTTGAAGTGTGTGTGGAACGTGTCCGTACAGTATACCGCGCTGCACAGCTAAGCATAGGTCTGGGCATCGTAGCTTCCTGCCAGGTAACCCAAGTTCGCAGGCAGATGGGTCCCTGGGACACACGCGGAGGGGCTCCTGCCCGGGTCACAGGCCGCCAACTGCCCCTGCCCCAGATCGGGGGCCGCAAAGCAGCCCTGTCTGAGTCCCCTGCCTCTAGAGGGAGTATTGGAGCAACACTTGTAGAAAACGGGGTCCTTGGGGGCCACTCATTGGAGGGACACAAATAAATCTTTGACGACTTTCTGCTGAAACTTACGAGCGTTCACACCTAAGACTCTTACAAGGTCAGCTGTTTAGCTACACATGAGCTCATGATCTAAATTTACACAATATTGAAGAAAGCAGCTACAAGGGGAGACAATCAGCCAAAACCATCAATACCAGAATTAGATTCCCAAGGCCATCCATCAGATGTAGGAATAATCGGGTGCAAGGCAGAAAATATACATAAAACTGGAACTGAAACAAGGCAAAAGGATGTTTTCAAAGACTGGTAGGATCTCTAAAACATTTTTCAAGGACATGTCATTGATAAAGCTAAATACTCCAAGATTGTGTAATACAACAGATTAATCATTGAGAAGAGTGAAATTATGCTGTTTTGAAAACTATGGCAGGTCAGATTTTCTGCCTAATTATATAAGAAGACTTATCTAAAAAATACACATTATTTCAAAGACTTATTGGCTGTGAAATAAGTTAAGGGTATTTCAAATGGCTTGTCTGCAAAGAAAGGTGAGATGTAGGGAATCACAGAAAGTCGAGGGGAAAATAGGTCAATATATACATTGCTGTATGGTGAACTAAGCCTTAGGCCAGCAACAATGGAGAGGACCTGACCCTTAGACACGAACAAGTAAGCTGGAATCTTCAAAAGTTCAAATCTTTATAAGTAAAAAGATTTATTAAAATCAATAACCAAGTGTTTTAATTGACATCAGAAGATGAAAACAATAAACCCTGAGAACATGGAGAAAAGATAAATAAAGATATGAGCAGAACTTAATACAACAGAAAACGTATAAAATTCAGGTGATTTAGTAAGTCCAAAGAATCTTCTTTGAAAAGATTTAAAAGACACACTTTGATTAAGGAAAACCAAAACATAAGTAAAGAATATACAGAAAGAGTCAGGACAATGTTAGAGCAGAGAATATATGAAATGCCAGTAAATTTGAACATTTCTGTAAAGTGGACCATTTCCTAGCTCCTAAAGTTTACCAACACTGACACAAGAGGAAATCATTTAAGGTCATCATGTCTGCCCTTGGCATTCTCGGAACGCCCTGGCCTCAGAATGCAGCCTCTGTAGTCCATGGTAACCTGCGGAGAGGGGGCGGGGCTGAGAGAGGTTGGAACACTGCTCTCACTGAGGGAGTGAGTGTGGACACTTCTGCTGTGACTGAACAAATGGCAGGGAAGCAGGGGGCCCAGGGCAGGGCCCTCAGAGCCCGGCAGGCCCAGTGGAGTGTCACAAGCTTTTAGGCCCACGCCAATGGGTGCCTTCTTTGTCTGCACAGCTGCCCAAACTCTCACCTTTCCACTCAGGCCGCCCTCTTACTTTAAGTGTGTGTGGAACGTGTCCGTTGCAGTATACCGCGCTGCACAGCTAAGCATAAGTCTGGGCATCGTAGCTTCCTGCCAGGTGACCGAAGTTCGCAGGCAGATGGGTCCCTGGGACACACGCGGAGGTGCTCCTGCCCGGGTCACAGGCCGCCCACTGCCCCTGCCCCAGATCTGGGGCCGCAAATCAGCCCTGTTTGAGTCCCCTGACTCTAGAGGGAGTATTGGACCAACACTTGTAGAAAACGGGGTCCTTGCGGGCCACTCATTGGAGGGACACAAATAAATCTTTGCCGACTTTCTGCTGAAACTTACGAGCGTTCAAACCTAAGCCTCTTACAAGGTCAGCTGTTTAGCTAATCATGAGCTCATGATCTAAATTTACACAATATTGAAGAAAGCAGCTACAAGGGGAGACAATCAGCCAAAACCATCAATACCAGAATTAGATTCCCAAGGCCATCCATCAGATGTAGGAATAATCGGGTGCAAGGCAGAAAATATACATAAAACTGGAACTGAAACAAGGCACAAGGATGTTTTCAATGACTGGTAGGATCTCTAAAACATTTTTCAAGGACATGTCATTGATAAAGCTAAATACTCCAAGGTTGTGTAATACAACAGATTAATCATTGAGAAGAGTGAAATTATGCTGTTTTGAAAACTATGGCAGGTCAGATTTTCTGCCTAATTATATAAGAAGATTTCTCTAAAAAATACACATTATTTCAAAGACTTATTGGCTGTGAAATAAGTTAAGGGTATTTCAAATGGCTTGTCTGCAAAGAAAGGTGAGATGTAGGGAATCACAGAAAGTGGAGGGGAAAATAGGTCAATATATACATTGCTGTATGGTGAACTAAGCCTTAGGCCAGCAACAATGGAGAGGACCTGACCCTTAGACACGTACAAGTAAGCTGGAATCTTCAAAAGTTCAAATCTTTATAAGTAAAAAGATTTATTAAAATGAATAACCAAGTGTTTTAATTGACATCAGAAGATGAAAACAATAAACCCTGAGAACATAGAAAAAAGATAAATAAAGATATGAGCAGAACTTAATACAACAGAAAACGTATAAAATTCAGGTGATTTAGTAAGTCCAAAGAATCTTCTTTGAAAAGATTTAAAAGACACACTTTGATTAAGGAAAACCAAAACATAAGTAAAGAATATACAGAAAGAGTCAGGACAATGTTAGAGCAGACAATATATGAAATGCCAGTAAATTTGAACATTTCTGTCAAGTGGACCATTTCCTAGCTCCTAAAGTTTACCAACACTGACACAAGAGGAAATCATTTAAGGTCATCATGTCTGCCCTTGGCATTCTCGGAACGCCCTGGCCTCAGAATGCAGCCTCTGTAGTCCATGGTAACCTGCGGAGAGGGGGCGGGGCTGAGGGAGGTTGGAACACTGCCCTCACTGAGGGAGTGTGTGTGGCCATCTCTGCTGTGACTGAACAAAGGGCAGGGGAGCAGGGGGCCCAGGGCAGGGCCCTCAGAGCCCGGCAGGCCCAGTGGAGTGTCACAAGTTTTAGGCCCAGGCCAAAGGGCGCCTTCTTTGTCTGCACAGCTGCCCAAATTCTCACCTTTCCACTCAGGCCGCCCTCTTACTTGAAGTGTGTGTGGAACGTGTCCGCGTAGTATACCGCGCTGCACAGCTAAGCATAGGTCTGGGCATCGTAGCTTCCTGCCAGGTGACCGAAGTTCGCAGGCAGATGGGTCCCTGGGACACACGCGGAGAGACTC
This sequence comes from Mesoplodon mirus, assembly GCF_964341445.2. NCBI lineage: Eukaryota > Metazoa > Chordata > Mammalia > Artiodactyla > Ziphiidae > Mesoplodon > Mesoplodon mirus. The sequence goes on along the minus strand of NW_028294811.1, from coordinate 3,140 downwards.
CTGCCCGGGTCACAGGCCGCCCACTGCCCCTGCCCCAGATCGGGAGCCGCAAAGCAGCCCTGTCTGAGTCCCCTGCCTCTAGAGGGAGTATTGGAGCAACACTTGTAGAAAACGGGGTCCTTGCGGGCCACTCATTGGAGGGACACAAATAAATCTTTGCCGACTTTCTGCTGAAACTTACGAGCGTTCACACCTAAGCCTCTTACAAGGTCAGCTGTTTAGCTAAACATGAGCTCATGATCTAAATTTACACAATATTGAAGAAAGCAGCTACAAGGGGAGACAATCAGCCAAAACCATCAATACCAGAATTAGATTCCCAAGGCCATCCATCAGATGTAGGAATAATCGGGTGCAAGGCAGAAAATATACATAAAACTGGAACTGAAACAAGGCACAAGGATGTTTTCAAAGACTGGTAGGATCTCTAAAACATTTTTCAAGGACATGTCATTGATAAAGCTAAATACTCCAAGGTTGTGTAATACAACAGATTAATCATTGAGAAGAGTGAAATTATGCTGTTTTGAAAACTATGGCAGGTCAGATTTTCTGCCTAATTATAGAAGAAGATTTCTCTAAAAAATACACATTATTTCAAAGACTTCTTGGCTGTGAAATAAGTTAAGGGTATTTCAAATGGCTTGTCTGCAAAGAAAGGTGAGATGTAGGGAATCACAGAAAGTCGAGGGGAAAATAGGTCAATATATACATTGCTGTATGGTGAACTAAGCCTTAGGCCAGCAACAATGGAGAGGACGTGACCCTTAGACACGTACAAGTAAGCTGGGATCTTCAAAAGTTCAAATATTTATAAGTAAAAAGATTTATTAAAATGAATAACCAAGTGTTTTAATTGACATCAGAAGATGAAAACAATAAACCCTGAGAACATAGAGAAAAGATAAATAAAGATATGAGCAGAACTTAATACAACAGAAAACGTATAAAATTCAGGTGATTTAGTAAGTCCAAAGAATCTTCTTTGAAAAGAATTAATAGACACACTTTGATTAAGGAAAACCAAAACATAAGTAAAGAATATACAGAAAGAGTCAGGACAATGTTAGAGCAGAGAATATATGAAATGCCAGTAAATTTGAACATTTCTGTCAAGTGGACCATTTCCTAGCTCCTAAAGTTTACCAACACTGACACAAGAGGAAATCATTTAAGGTCATCATGTCTGCCCTTGGCATTCTCGGAACGCCCTGGCCTCAGAATGCAGCCTCTGTAGTCCATGGTAACCTGCAGAGAGGGGGCGGGGCTGAGGGAGGTTGGAACACTGCCCTCACTGAGGGAGTGGGTGTGGCCATCTCTGCTGTGACTGAACAAAGGGCAGGGGAGCAGGGGGCCCAGGGCAGGGCCCTCAGAGCCCGGCAGGCCCAGTGGAGTGTCACAAGTTTTTAGGCCCAGGCCAAAGGGCGCCTTATTTGTCTGCACAGCTGCCCAAACTCTCACCTTTCCACTCAGGCCGCCCTCTTACTTGAAGTGTGTGTGGAACGTGTCTGCGCAGTACACCGCACTGCACAGCTAAGCATAGTTCTGGGCATCGTAGCTTCCTGCAAGGTGACCGAAGTTCGCAGGCAGATGGGACCCTGGGACACACGCGGAGGGGCTCCTGCCCGGGTCACACTCCGCCCACTGCCCCTGCCCCAGATCGGGGGCCGCAAAGCAGCCCTGTCTGAATCCCCTGCCTCTAGAGGGAGTATTGGACCAACACTTGTAGAAAACGGGGCCCTTGCGGGCCACTCGTTGGAGGGACACAAATAAATCTTTGCCGACTTTTTGCTGAAACTTACGAGCGTTCATACCTAAGCCTCTTAAAAGGTCAGCTGTTTAGCTAAACATGAGCTCAGGATCTAAATTTACACAATAATGAAGAAAGCAGCTACAAGGGGAGACAATCAGCCAAAACCATCAATACCAGAATTAGATTCCCAAGGCCATCCATCAGATGAAGGAATATTCGGGTGCAAGGCAGAAAATATACATAAAACTGGAACTGAAACAAGGCACAAGGATGTTTTAGAAGACTGGTAGGATCTCTAAAACATTTTTCAAGGACATGTCATTGATAAAGCTAAATACTCCAAGGTTGTGTAATACAACAGATTAATCATTGAGAAGAGTGAAATTATGCTGTTTTGAAAACTATGGCAGGTCAGATTTTCTGCCTAATTATATAAGAAGATTTCTCTAAAAAATACACATTATTTCAAAGACTTATTGGCTGTGAAATAAGTTAAGGGTATTTCAAATGTCTTGTCTGCAAAGAAAGGTGAGATGTAGGGAATCACAGAAAGTCGAGGGGAAAATAGGTTAATATATACATTGCTGTATGGTGAACTAAGCCTTAGGCTAGCAACAATGGAGAGGACGTGACCCTTAGAAATGTACAAGTAAGCTGGAATCTTCAAAAGTTCAAATCTTTATAAGTAAAAAGATTTATTAAAATGAATAACCAAGTGTTTTAATTGACATCAGAAGATGAAAACAATAAACCCTGAGAACATAGAGAAAAGATAAATAAAGATATGAGCAGAACTTAATACAACAGAAAACGTATAAAATTGAGGTGATTTAGTAAGTCCAAAGAATCTTCTTTGAAAAGAATTAAAAGACACAATTTGATTAAGGAAAACCAAAACATAAGTAAAGAATATACAGAAAGAGTCAGGACAATGTTAGAGCAGAGAATATATGAAATGCCAGTAAATTTGAACATTTCTGTAAAGTGGACCATTTCCTAGCTCCTAAAGTTTACCAACACTGACACAAGAGGAAATCATTTAAGGTCATCATGTCTGCCCTTAGCATTCTCGGAACGCCCTGGCCTCAGAATGCAGCCTCTGTAGTCCATGGTAACCTGCGGAGAGGGGGCGGGGCTGAGGGAGGTTGGAACACTGCCCTCACTGAGGGAGTGTGTGTGGCCATCTCTGCTGTGACTGAACAAAGGGCAGGGGAGCAGTGGGCCCAGGGCAGGGCCCTCAGAGCACGGCAGGCCCAGTGGAGTGTCACAAGCTTTTAGGCCCAGGCCAAAGGGCACCTTCTTTGTCTGCACAGCTGCCCAAATTCTCACCTTTCCACTCAGGCCGCCCTCTTACTTGAAGTGTGTGTGGAACGTGTCCGCGCAGTAT